>NW_007726816.1:657629-681349 GCF_000696425.1 Galeopterus variegatus | reverse complement strand
GAATGGCAAATCTGGGATTATCTGGTGGGTTTTGTTGTGTTTGAATTTTGTTTGTAGAGTGGCTTTTCGTTTTTTTTTTTTTCCTTTTTGGTGTCCGGCAACGGATCGCAACCCTCAGTGTCGCGCCCGTACCGGACTGGGACCGGCAACGGGATCACAACCCTCGGTGTTGCACCTCGCTCAGCCAGTGAGAGGGAACCGGTCTGTATGTGGGATCCGAACCCTCGGTGGGAGCACCGCTGCACTCCCAAGTGGCGCACTGTAGCAGTGCGCCACCGGGCCGGCCCGACTTTTCGTTTTTATCTAAAAGAATTTATACCATCCAAGTTTCTGGTTTGTGAATACCTTAAATATTTTATAATGAAGAGATCATTGACTTTAAGAAAAGAGGCATCAAATTAATCTTAACTGTATGATAGGAATTAGTATTAATAAATATGCCATTAACTAATTTTGGTAAATATCACCTGTAATTAATACTTATTACTTTAAAAAAACAATTATACATATATAGCTTAGTGCTGTTTATGTGTAATCATTTTTGTCTGTTGTTCCGACTTCTTAAATGTAAAGACTACATTAGTTCGTATTTGTAACATTCTTAGAACAGTGCCTGGCATACACCACAGGCTGTAAAAATGTTTGTTAAATAAGTAAATAAATATTAAGTATATAATAGTCATCTACATTTTCTAGTTTCTTAGAGAACAAGATATGAAAAATTGAGTTTCTAAATTGAAAATCTGATTTATGAAATAACATGACATAAAATAAATGGCTGGGCCATCTGCACAGTGGTTGTGGTGTCTAGCCACTTTTGCAGCAGCTGTGACTATTGTGGCTGTGGTCACATGGAAGTGGTGTTTTTGGCATACTCCTTGCCTGGTTGCAGGAGGAGGGGGCTTCCAGTGTTGGCGTGGTTGTTGCTGGGCTGAATGCAAATGTCAGGGTGGTGTGGCCAAAGACCTTGGCTCCCCGCTGCCCCGGCTTGGGAGCCTGGCGCACTGCTGGCAGTGGCTTGGTGGTCATCCCTGGGCTGGGTGTGGTTGTCGGGGGGGGGCATGGCTGAGGCCCTCAGCCCCCCACCATCCTGGTTCTGGGACCTGGGGCACTTACTGCGGTGGCTCATTGGCCATTGCTGGGCTGGTTGTGAGTGTCAGGGGCCGTGGCTGAGGTCCCTGGCCCTCCCCCCTCCCTGGCTTGGGGGCTCAGGGGGCTTTTGGTCCTTCTGTGTTTTATAAGTATTCTTTGAAGTGAGACCTTTACTAGTTAATATCTAACTTTGTCTTTAGTCTGTGGCTATTTTGTTTTTTTTCTTTCAGTTCTGTGATGGATTATTTGCTGTTCCCACCACTTAAACTCTGTGCTGGAACTAATTTGTTGTCCTTTGCTTACTTCTAAAATGGAGGAACTTCCTGTGGTGACCAGCACTTGAGCCCTGTAGTTGAGCTAAATTGCTGCTTTGCTACTGATTCCCTGGGGAAGGCTTTTTGTGCAGCTCAGGTTTTAATAGTTGACCTTGTAGGTACTTCTGGGTCTCGTGAGGGCTGGTATACCTGGGTTGTGTAGAAACACTGGTCTGGACCTTAGTCTTTTCAGCAAACTGCACCCCCTACAGTTCTATTCCTGACCAGTCTCCACTGAGTGGTCCTGCACTAATTGGGGGGCAGGTCAGCTGTCCATGCTATGCCCCAGTATTCCCCTGATGGGCCAGTGTCCCCCACCACCCCTACTCCAAACACTTCCTGTGGGACAGGCTGTGCACTGGTCACTTGAGATGACTCACCAGTCTCTGAGTGGCTCCTTTTTCCAGTGGTTGTGGCTCTTCACTCCTATGTGGGTCCACAGGAATCCTGTTAGTGATCTTGCTGGCCTGAGGACCATCCAGGCCCTCTTCTCCCCTGCCGTCTCCAAGCATCTTCATCCGAAGGGCACAGCTACAGCTTTTGCAAGCTCCTGCTCTGTGCACTCAGTAGCTCCAGCTTTGAAACAGCTGGGATTCGAAATGGTAGGAATGGTCTTTTTTTTTCTTTCATTGTGGCTTGTGCCTTCATGCACTCCGTTGATCTCTCCTTCTCTTTCCCTGAGCTCTAGTGGCCCCAGCTTGGATGTCATTGCTTTTCAATAGTTGTAGATTGGTTGATTTGTGGGAGAGTGTGATGCTGGGGACCATCTATTCCATCATCTTGACTGGAAGTCCCATGATATTATTTTGAAAGTAGAGTAAAAATAGATATCAGTGGAAATATAGACTGTGCATATATCAGGAAAGAATAATTATGGAGCAGTCAAGTTTGTGAATGAAATTATTTGTAAGAGTCATTTTATTTAGTGATGATGATTGTCATAATGTTGTTATTCATGTTCCTGGGAAGAAAAGACCAGAGCAAGTCCTGCAGTATTTGTACTTCAGGTAGCCTGTCATGGATTCAAATTGTGTCCTATTTAGTGCTTACTATTATTTGAGATCTGTCTACTCAGCCACATTTATGGAGTGTCTGTCAAATTCTATGAATCTGCTTTGAAACATTTTTAATATTTTTGAGAAGTTATTTGAGCACCTAATGTTTCAGACATTCTTCCAGGTTATAGGAATATAGTGGTACAAAAACAAAGCATAATCCCTGCCTTTATAGCCCTTAATAGTCTAGTGGAGGAGACGGTCATTAAATAATTATCACTGTGATAGGTACAAAGGAGGAGGAGACATCTACTCACAGACGTCAGGGGAGCTTTTGAAGTCAACTTGAAGCTGAACTTTGAAGGATGAGAGGGAGTCGGAAAGGTGAAGGTGGGTTGGGTTGAGATGGGAGGAATAGCTTTAGAAGGTCTTTGCAAAGATACAGAGGGAGGAACGAACTCTATAACCTTGAGGAGAAGGATAAAAGTCTTATGTGACTGGAGATTTGATAGTAAAGGAGAAGTGGCCTCAGATGTAGCCAGTAAGGTCAGAAGAGACCAGATAATCCTGAACTATAGAAGACAGTATTACAGATTTTCTTTTTTGTCCCAAGAGCAATGGATGCAGGGGAGAGGGATAGTAAGAGGTTGCTTAATGGATGCAAAATTATAGCAAGTTCAGAAAAGTAAGTTCCATTGGTGTACAGTCAGGCTAGGCATCTATAATTAACAGTAATTTACTGCATGTTATCAAATGGCTAGAAGAGATCAAATGTTCACATCACAAAAAGGTGATTAAGTTTTACAGTGATGAATGTGCTAATTACCCTGATTTGATCATTGTGGTGTATACATGTATTGAAGTATGTACCACATAAATATATACAGGTAATACATTTCAATTAAAAATATCTTAAAGAATGAAGTTACAAGATGAGATTTGCAGATTCGCTGAGAAAGCAAACCTGACAGTTTTTCCTCCTTTAAGGGGAATTTGTGTGGTTTCTAAATGTCGAATGCAACATTGGAAGGTTTGAAACAGCATTTTTACAAATTAAATTCTATTGCCTCAAAATGAATTCAGTGTTTTTATAATTGCACCTTTGTGTCTCTCTGCTCAACACCTAGCCTTAAAGTGTTTATTGATCTAGTCTTTCCTTAGTCCTCTGTAATAGTTTCTGCAATGCAGGTGAACTAGTTTTAGGACTCATTAATGTACATTATATCTTGCTGTTTAGTGTTGAGGATAGTTTTTTGTTGATACTGACATTAATTTACAAATAGCTGGTTATGATGTTATTAGAACATGAAATATCAGTGGTGTTCTTTTACAGAATGGTATGTTCTGGTATGTTCTATTCTCCCAGGAGATGTATTATGTGTCTTCAGTTTTAATTATTTTTCTAGTTAGCATATAATAATAAGATTAAGCAGTAGCTTTTAGTTTTATGTGTATATATAAAAAAAATCAAGTAAAAATTGGAAACAATCTAAAAGTCTATCAGTAGGGTAATGGATTGTGGAATCTTCATTCACTTGAATACTCTCTAGTAGTTAAAAATGAAAAAGGCCTATAAATATGGATAAATTTCAAACTTGTTTGGAAACAATCTAAAAGTCTATCAGTAGGGTAATGGATTGTGGAATCTTCATTCACTGGAATACTCTCTAGTAGTTAAAAATGAAAAAGGCCTATAAATATGGATAAATTTCAAACTTGTTAAATAAAAATGTAAATATCAGAATGATGTTTAGCTTATGATATACTTCAGTAAGTTTTAAATATATGCAAAACCATGCATTTTACATGAGAAAATATTTAGGTAGTAAAAATATAAAATCATACGGTAGAGTCATACAATTTTAAGTTAGTGGTAACCTTTGCAAGAGAAGGTGAGAAATAGAGAAGTTAAAAAGTTGGGCCGGCCCAGTGGCGCACTGGGTGGTGCGCCGCTTGGGAAGCGTGGCGGCGCTCCCGCCCGAGGGTTCGGATCCCACATACAGACTGGTTCCTGCTCACTGGCTGAGCGAGGCGCAGGAGCAACACCGAGGGTTGCAATCCCGTTGCCGGTCCCGGTCTGGTGCGGGGGCGACACTGAGGGTTGCGATCCATTGCCGGACACGGAAAAAGAAGTACCTCTGTATTTAGTTCTGTGTAATAATTTGTCCTTCATTATTGCCTGGGGTATATCTTCTATAATCACTGCCTTGCAAAAGAAATTTTGTTGGGAGGTTTTATTAAACTCTTATTAATTTATAAGGCATAGCCAAGGGAAAAAATTCTCTGAAAGGCACAAGTCTTCACTACAAATAAATTGCCTGCCAGTGGCAGCTACTAATTCAAAACAGCTTTTGAATTCGAGCAGAAAGTTTTCAAATTTTCTGAATTATAGCTTTAACTTAATTTGTCATCTAAAGGAATGAAACAACTTCTTAAAGAGGAAAGGGGGACAGAGCACAGAGGGAAATATAATAGATCAGTCTTAAAAGCAAATGTTTTAGATTCAGTTTTGCAGACCCAGTTCCCTGCTGCTCCCAACCCCCACGGAAATTTAATGTAAAGTTTGGGCCATGCCCAAGGAAGGCACCATCCAAGAAATGTAGTACTATCCAAGTACTATCCAAGATGGCTTCAGTCTAGCACAAAAATCAGTCTAATTGTTGTTAGGCATGGTCGCTTTCTCTCAGTGGAGGGTTTTTCTCCTTAAGTGTTTTGTCTTGTTTTCCAAAATGTCAATAAACTTTATGGAGTAGAACATATAATAGAGTATTTTTTAATGACAAAGTTGTTTATTTTTTAAGGTAGCAAGATGGAAAATGTTTTGTTTCACTGCAGCATAGTAAACCAATAAAACAGCTGGACAAACATTTATCAACTAAAGTAGGTGTTAAAGCCAGTCGAGAATCCCAGTATGGAGCTTGATCATGTGTTAAGAGCCTTGTTTCACTTTATGGCAGATATTTTCAAAATTACTAGTGAGACTACAAAGTAGGGTCAACTAACTGTAAGTCAACCAAAACTTCTATGTTTTAAAATTTCAGTAGTTTGGGTTCGGAGAAGTCTCTGCTCTTTTGAGGTTCTTTCTTGAAGGGGTTGTGGAAGAAAAGCAATTAGACACTCCTTTCCTCAAAATTCTTTATTCTTTCAGTGGATTCACTGTCACAAAATGTGTGGTACATTGCCAGATAAGTCTGTAAGGAAAATGAAAATTCCAAACAAATATGCCAAATATACTGCTGTTAATCTGTTAGCTAATTGGAATATTGACAAATTCAGTAATGTATTCAAGATTTTTGAGCTCAACTTTTAGAAACTTTAATGTTGACCAGAGCTCTATCTTGACACGTAGGGCTGTTATTCATTATATAAATAATAGGTTTCCAAAATTGAGGCAAATATAGCCAAATAAGTAGGAGGCCTGGGGAGTGTTTTTCCACTGTCCTCTCTTAAACAAAACAAACAACAATACTAGAACTGTACCAAAATATGATAATTACTCACTAGGTCTCTTTGAGGTGATTTTTGGAGTTTAGAGATTTGGGGAAAAATATCTATTTTAAAAATTTATGCTCTTTTGTAATTGAGAAGTTACCAGCTGTGTTTATAGTATGTGCTACTGATTTCAGTAGTATACATATATTTTAATATTTACTTTGAGTTATTAAAAATATAACTAGCATGTCAGATAGTTCATAAATATTGTTGCTAAGAATAGGCAAAACATAAGAGAAACAAAAATGAGGCAATTTGAAGGAAGATATTAAGTATATTAGTAGTATAAATAGTTCATGAATGTGGCAGAAATCATGGAGGTTTTATATGAATGGCTAATGCTTGGGAAACAATGGATTATGAATATCTGTTTTAAAAGTAGTATCCTACAGAGATATAAAAATGTTGAATCTCAAGATTTGGAATTTCCTTGAAATTTGTCTAGTGTAGCCCTCATGACCATCTAGCCTCTGTTTTTGAACCTCCCGTGATAGAGAACTCAATTCTGAGGGGATGCATTCCATTGCTAGATACATCGAACAGTTAAAATGCTTATAGCTCAACATCTAGCTGTGAGTAATTCCAAGATCTCAGTCATTCTTACTTATATAAGTATAGAATAAGTCTAATCCTTCTTAGATGTAATTTCAATAATTTGAAGAAATTTATCATCCTACCTTTTCCAAGTCACTTCAAATTGGATAAATAAGCCTATTTTCTTAAGTTCTCAAGGTGACATTGTTCTAAGATGCCCATGTCATCTTGATTGCTTCTTTGAATGCTTTCTGATTTTAAGGTTATCTTCCAAATGATTTCCTAATGTTGGGTGACCTTGGATAATTAATCATTCCAAAAATGATAATTTAATTCTCACAAATGCTATGAGGTGGATATTTATTTGAATTCTATTACACAGTATGTCACAAACTGTAATTAATAGATATCATCACTTTTATTGTTGATATAAGAAATCAGTAGTAATAGTCTTAGTATAGTATGTAATGATACTGAGAAATGTTTTGGAGTTATATCCTTATTGTAGACAATGTAGCCTTTTGTTTGATATGTATTGTATTTGTTTTTATTGAAGTCTGAGTTTGCATTGCATTTGAATTTTTTTTTTTTGTGGCCATGTGATACTGACACACTGACTCTTTTTCCTTTTCCATGCATATTCTGCTGACTCACATCTTTCCATCCTATAGCTGCTGGATGCAGACCCAATTTAACATCTTAGGATCTAATCCTTATCCCTATTAAACTTAACTTTGTTTTCTTCTGTTGTACTTTCATTCTCTCTGGATCTTTTTGGATACTGCACTCTGCTAACAATTATTCCTCCCTGCTTAAAATGACATCAGCACTTTTTTTTTTTTTTTCCAAGTTAGGCGTTTTTTTACAATCTGACTTATTTTCCTGATTATGAATGTGAAGCATACTCACTGCAGCAATTATTAGTCACTTGTGTTAGTTCTGTTTGGGGCACTAATATTTGGGCAGTTCTTACTGGTATGACCATTGCAGTTGGTAAATAGCTATTGCCCGGTGTCCCCTGAGGCTGTCCTCTTCCTTGACCTTCCATTACATTCACCCAAGATCACATAGAGCTCCCTGCCATCCAGCTACTGAAAGTTTAATGCTGAATATAGCAGAGGTCCTGTAAAACCCTGCTCCAGGGCTGTGGCCAGTGCCCCTATTGTGCTAGTTGTTAATATTTTGAATATACCCCTGGATATAACATAATATGTGTGAAATCCAGTCTATGTGTGGCTCCAACACCTTGTGTCTTGGTGGTAGTCATGGTAATAGAGTAGAAAATAAGAAATGATGGTAATTAGTATTCATTTATATGTACATATAAACTGTTGCATCTTGTTCTGAATGTTTCTGGAGAATGGAGTACCTCGTTTATTTTAGTGAGGAAATTATTTTGATAACCCTCAGTAGGCATGGTTAAGCCTAGCTAAGTGGGCTACTTAGTGGACTCCCAAAGATATTCACATCCTTATCCCCACAACCTGTGGATATACTCTTTCATGCCAAAGGGACTTATAGATGTGATTGAATTAAGGTTATAAAATGGGAGATTATCCTGGATTATCTGGGTAGGCACACTGCAATCAAGAAGATTCTTATAAGGGAAGGAGAGGAGAGTCAGAGTCAAAGAAGGAGAAGTGACAATGGAATGAATGTTTGGAATGAGGTAATAAATTTCTGTCTTTAAAGATGGAAAAAGGGGCCCTGTGTGAAGAGATGCAGGTGTCCTCTATAAGCTGCAAGAGGCAAGGAATGAGATTGTCCCCTAGAGCCTTCAGAAGGAGTGCAATCCTGCTGATACCTTGATTTTGGATTGGTGAAACTCATTTTGGATTTAGGACCTCCAAAACTGTAAGATAATTTGTTTTTTGCCTCTAAGTATATGTCAATTTGTTACAGTAGCAATAGGGAACTAATACAGTGCAATATTTATTTGGGGTTATAATTTACCCTTTTGCCAGTGATTAAGATGATCTAGATTTCATCCTTTTAATGATAACTGCAAAGGAAACAAAATAGTTTGACTTGCCTTCATTCCTTCATCACTGCTGAGACAGGAAGGCTTACGACTTTATGTGGTTGGTGTTCTCTCTTCCAAACCTACCCAAAATTTCCCCCAAATTTTCTACTGCAAATCTACCATCACTTTTTCTCCCTTTTCACCCTCCAATTCACTTAGTTTCTAATCTGTATAATACATACGAGTATAGTTCATGGTAAAATAGAATTAAAAGGTAGTAAGAATATTTCCATGAACTTTTTGAAGTACCTTTGTATATTAGTCAAAAGGGGAAAAATTAGAATATGCTGGATTAAAAATAGAAGTCCAGTTTTTGGAAGAATCTTTTGACAAAAACTCTGATACCTATTCTTGAAGTCCCCCTTGAGATGTGATTTAGACATATGGTGCCTACTTGTCATAACAGCAGCTTTTGTTCTTAACATGAGCTATACTAGAAATTGGCTTGCTGTGGGTTTTGCCATCTACTGAGGACTGTCAGTGCAGACCAAGTACTTTCTAAGGCTGAAGTTCAGGAAATGAGGATGGATTTATAAATCATTTGATTCAAGAAATACACAATCGTGACCTCTTAGCAGAGTTAAAATATTTAATTTTTATCAGAGTTGAATTCTGGAAATAAAGCTATGAAGAATAGGTTGGTATTATTTTAATTGGTTTTGGAGTCATTTAAAGACTGTAATGCTTTTGGTCAATAGAAAAGTCAATAAATGAAATAAATGCTCATGTGAAATCCCATGCTTTCCAGACAGATTTCTACTATGTTGCACTAACTTAGCATCATTAGACCTTTTAGTCGGTACCAATAGTTGCCCTCCCCCCAAAAAAATGGACTGAAGGAAACTGACTGAAACACAATTGTGCTGCTTTATTGTGTATTACTCTTCTAGAGTAACTCAAGTTTTCTTTTTCTTTTCTTTATTTTTTTTTTATTAGTGGAGTGGGGGCAAATGTTCTCCCCAGTACAGGGATTTCATGTCTAGAGAGTCAGTGAAGGACCAGAAGCAGCAGAAGGACACCAGTCGAAAAATTCAATTTTTTCTCCCTAATTCTGCTACTTACCATGTAATCTTGGATGAGAGTCTTTATTTTCATCACTAAAAAGATGGGGGAAGCATTTGCAAGATCATGTAATATATATAAAAAATACTTAAACTAGAAATAGTGATTATATTATTTCCCATCATTCTTCTCACCTCCTTTGGCCACTTTGGGAGTCCAGATGGGATTGCAAGATAAGACAGGCTGATGCAACCAGTGCTGACTTTACTGTGGGGACAACATTGATGTCATGTCATTAACACTCCTGTGACAACTGTGGCTTTATTAGTCTGTTGTGGAATTACTCCTACTATCATTTCCCTCTTAACTACTAATGCACCATAATCAGTGTAAAAACAGTGTTAGTCCCAGAGTAGTTGCTTGTGTGTATAATGTAGATAATGAAACTCTTGTTTTGTTTGAAAGTTGAGCGTTTGGTTGAGTGCACTTCCTACCATGTTGATCGTTTTCAGCATGTGGAGCCCATTAAGCAGTGTTGGAGCTGGAATCACAGTTTAATGTGCTAACACTGCATCTGTTTCTACCCTGATGATAACACCTGGATCAGTTTAGAACTTATGTAGAAGTTTAAGATGTGGTGTAGTTAATTTCTAAAACAACTGTTGATCTTTATATGTGTGAACCCCATGGTCTTTCACATTCCAGATGACTCCATTGCCATTTGAACATGCTTATACCTGTGTGTGCTTTCAGAATGGGAAATAAAAAACATGTGTCCCTCTAGGAGCTTTATATTCACTTAAATTCTTCTGTGGAGTGACAATGATGAGGTTATTATTTTTCTTTTGGGATGGATAGGAAGATGCCTTTATGTTGTACTTCTGTAGCCTTCATCAAATGTTCATCCAAAATGAGTAGTTGATGGATGATTTTTTTTCTTCCTGCTATGTCAAAACACATGCGTATTCACAGTCCAAGCCATTTATTTTGCTATAAGTAAGTCATTGATTCCTCTTGGGAGCCGTGAAATGGATAGGCATTAAAAATTAAAGAAAGGCGATTCTGTTACTGAGACTAAACACCTTATCTCTGTGGCTAGCTAAAAGCAAAGTCTCAGTTCACTGGAGCTTTGAAAAATGATTTTTCCCAATGACCTACTGCCTTTTAAAGACAGCAGAGTTCATAGTTCCTTTTCAAAGTGGTAAATGCCCTTGGAGAGTTGTATTACAGTTTTATTCCCATTACAAAGATTGAACTTCTCCCCAGGATGCCCTTGGAAAGGAAACCATTAGAAGACAGGACCAATGGAGTATTTGAGCATTCCTGTTCTGTTATCCTTCGCAAGGCAACTTTTAATGTTAGATTTTCAATGTGAAAATCCATCTACTCCTCTAGTGTAGTGACCGTGGCAGAGTATGTGACGTTGCCTTTTTTCTCAAGGTGATCACATTTCTGGTCTTAAACTATTCTGTATTGGCTTATATGAAGAGTGTTAGTAAAGAGGGCACTTTCAAATGTGTTGATCTTTATTTTTTATTAGTAAAGATCCCAGAGATTTACATCTATTGTCCTGTTTAGAAGTTGCCATCTTTGAAAATATAATAGATAGGTGTATGTGATTGGAAATGCCTGGACTAATTGTTTCCCTACTTCATGCAAGAAAAAATAGGCCTTGGATTTATCGCTCAAAAAAAAAAAAAATTTAAAGAGAACATTATGGTTGTTTTATTAGCATTGATCTTTAGTCAAAAAGGTATACCCAAACCGGCTCAAAAAAAAAAAATTCAAAGAGAACATTATGGTTGTTTTATTAGCATTGATCTTTAGTCAAAAAGGTATACCCAAACCCAGCATCTCTGTTAGTGTACAACTGTCTTCCTTCCAGTGAGGCTGCCTCCCAGAATATCCTAATTAGGCTGTGAACATGATATAAGTCCTGTGGCTTTTCTTCTTTACTTTGTTTTTTGATCACCTTATTTAACCTTGTATTGGGAATGTCATTCTTGTGCTCTTAAACTGGCTAATGGGCATAACTTATCAGTACAAGTACAGTTTCACATGGGCGTGGTGAAGAGAGGAGCAAGGTCCTAGAGAATATGCTAAGAGAAATGATAAATGACACCAGTAACTGAAAGCTATATGTGTTGTTGCTGATTAACATTTCCACACACAAAAAAAGTGCTGCTCCATGGCATCCAGTAAGGTAAGGCAGGTGAATCACTATAGTAACAATCATCTGTTAAGCATTTACTATGTGTCAGGCATTGCACTTTGGAGTTAACCAAGTTATCTTATTTAATCTTCACCATGAACAGCAGTTTATAGATAAGAAAACTGAATCACACAGCTAGTATATCCAAGAGAAATGATTTCAATCAAGATCTGGCTAACTCTACAGCATGTGAATGTGTGTATGTTTAACACTTAACGTGGATTTTAGGAGTTGCTTCAGATAAAAGATGAATGTAGAGGTTTTTTTCATAGATTGGAGTGAAAAATTAGATCTGTTAGCTTAGATTCCTCTGAATACCATCTTCCAATCTTATACTTTGGTTCTGCTTGTTCATTTCATGCCTAGTGAATTTAATTGGCATGGTTACTTGTATGTTGAAAAAATTCTCTCATTGGCAATGGCCAGGGTGATAGAAATTATGTTTATCGAAGGCAGTGATGGTCAAGATTGAATAAAAATGATCTCATGGTCCTGGTTTTGGAATTTCTAGTCTTACAGAGGTTAGCCGATTTAGCATAGACACAGAGTGCTAAAGAAGAGACACTACTCATATCCAACTGTTCCAAGTGTGTGATTTGGGGTCAGTAAAAGGGTAAGATATATCATGCTTAATATTCTAGCAGTTTTAAAGGGACATGTTGGTGCTTCATAATTTGTTCATAACATGAGATCTGAAAGAGCCGATAGTTTTCACCTAACACTTAGCATATGTGAATTGAGTGCTTACCATGTGACTTAAAGGGCTACAGAACAAAGTGTCAGAGCTCTGTGAAATTTATTTCTTGATTATTAAGGTTTGGTCAAGGAATGACATTAAGATTAGAAAGTATATATTAGAATGCCAATAAATTTTAATGGTGGAGTTAATATCTCTTTCCTCATTCTTGGATGAAATATCTCTTGCCTTCTATAACAAATTAGAAAGTTGCTGGTGGTTTGTGGACCAAATGTTTGAGTACGTTGTGTAGGCTCATCTGTGTTAGTTTTAAGTTAGAGTGTTTTCCTCCTTGCCTATCTGTTTTTCATCAGAGCTCATGTATTCTGTGTCCAAAAAGACTCTCTGATTCAGCTGTAAGGCTGATTTTATTGTAGGGATGTCTGTGTATCCTGTCATCACAGGCAGCCCTGGTGAAACTTCCCATGTTTTGCGTGTGTGTTGCTGCAATATGTTCAAAGTCTGATCTTTCTCAGATGTATGTGTGTGTATAACTATTTTACAGCTGAAAAGGGATGCAGGCAGCAAAATTTTTGCCAGAATATGTTTTCTATTAAATTTTGTAATATGAAATTATAGGTTAGTTTTTGGCTTTCATAAAGCTGCCTTTTTCACCCGTCACTGGAAGACAACTAACACCTTCCTTTGACTCACGTTTTCCAAGATTCCTTAGTGTTAAAAGAAGACTTTCTTTTTGAAATGGCAGAAATTAAAAGAATATGGTACAAAAGCATTTTTATAGCTTTATTGAGTCTTCAGGGCAGATATATGGATTCCAGACAAAATGCAATAATAGACTAGGATTTTACTTTCAAATCGTCTTACAAACACTTCTCACTGGAGGTTTATTGTGCATGTGGAGTAACAGAGTCTGCTTTGAAGGTTAAATGGAGAAGTTTGGAGAATAGTGTTTAAGTCCTTTCTGCCTCTTGTTAAGTGTGTGCTCTTTAATTAGCTTAACCCCTCCAGCTTCAGGTTGCTAGTTGGTAGCCGTATTGTGAGGATAAAATGAGATAATGTGTGTGCTTAGTAAACTTCGTCAATCTCAGTGTAAATATGAAGTAGCACTAATGTTTTATGTCTGTTTAATTATCATTAATGCCCTAGTGTATCAGCCCCACTGGCATGATCAGAATTTTTTTTTTCTGGTATATAACCTAGACAAATTCTGGCAGACTGAGAATATAATACCTCTTAAAACCATATTTATACTCACAAAGCAATTCAACCAGTCGTCAGAAACGGAGTACCAGACATAGTATTGGAGAAATATGGCCTGTATGTGAAATGCAGTTTCCCTGAAACTCTGCAAGATAAGCAGTAGATAGTATATGTAATTATACATGACTGTCTCTATGGTATAGTAGGGTATATTAGTTTTCTAGGGTTGCCATAACAAAATAACACAGACTGGGTAGCATAAACAACAGAGATTTATTTTCCCATAGTTCTGGAGTCTAGAAATCAAGATTGAGGTGTCAGCAGGTTTGGTTTCTCCTGAGGCCTTTCTCTTGGCTTGCAGGTGGCCTCCTTCTTACTGTGTCCTTACATGTTCTGTCCTCTGTGCACGTGAATCCCTGGTGTTTCTGTATGTCCAGATTTCCTCTTACTTGGCTACCAGTCAGATTGGATTAGGATCCACTATGATGACCTTATCTTAACTTAATGATCTCTTTAAAGACCCTGTCTCTCTATACAGTCACATTCTGAGGCACTTGGGGGTTAGAGCTTCAACATAAGAATTTTGGGTGGAAGGAGGTAGAGGACACAAGTCATCCCATAATGAGGAGAGCAATAGAGAGTTGGACTATAGTGTGTTCAGCTCTAATTTTTTACTGGCCCAGTAGTCTCCAGCAGGACTCTTAAATTCTCATGTCCATGTCCATGTCCACGTCCACTTACAGAATCATGATGGGGATTGAAGAAAGTCATGATCATGAGCACATTTTGTAAAATGCAGAAGAATGATACAAATACAAGGTGGTATTCCAGATATAATACCACCTTATGAGGGCTACATTGGCAACCTATGGAAAAGTAGAAAAGGCGAAGGATTATTGCAAAAGTTTGGCTGAGATACACTTCTTGGCTATTCAGTTTGAAGAAGAGGTGTGAATAAAGAAAGGTGGTTTGGTTAGGATTCAATTCAGAATACAGGAGTTAGGTGGACAGATGAGCCAAACACCTGGATAATACAACATGTCTTCCCACCTTCAACACTTCTTTCCTTAAAGCCTGTTAGTTTCGCCTTTTAAAATTGCCTCCCTAGGGCCGGCCCGGTGGCTCACTGCTGTAGTGCGCCGCTTGGGAAGCGCGGCGTCGCTCCCGCCGAGGGTTCGGATCCCACATACAGACCGGTTCCCGCTCACTGGCTGAGCGAGGCGCGGGAGCAACACTGAGGGTAATTTACTGTATGTTTTCATATAATTATCAGTTAAGAATATTTTCATCTTCATTAATGATAAGAAAAAAATTTAAGACATAACAAAAATTTAAGATCATATTTAGACATACTAAAGGAAGTTAGTTTTCTTTTTTAAATTAACAAGGATATATATAGCAACATATTTTAGTATGCTTACTATTCATTTGAGGGCCTTTATTTCTTGGCATATGTACACGGCAGAATAATGACTATCGTAAGGTGTCAATGTTCTAATTCCCAGTACCTGGGAATATGCTACTTTACATGGCAAATTATCACAAGATAGTAGATAAAATTAAGATTGCTAATCATCTGACCTTGAGATGGCTTATTGGGGGAGGGGAATGTAATCAGAAAGGTTATTATAAACATAAAAGGAAGGCTAAAGAGAGAGAACCAGAGTGATGGCAATGTGAGAAAGACCAGACTGGCCACTGATGGATTTGAAGACAGAAGGGAACCGTGAGCCAGGGAATGTGGGCAGACTCTAGAAGCTGGAAAAAGCAAAAAAATAAAAAAAAAATTGTCTCCCTAACTTTCAGTCTGGCAGTGTTCAAGCTGAGGACTCGTAGTGGATTCACAAGCAGTGGTCATAGCCAGAGGGCACTTTTCCTATCTGCCTTAGGTAAAGATTATGACCCCTCAAGGATATGATTTTTTTTTTTTTTTTAAAGTAGTACTTGAGTAGTTGGGAAAATTACCATGTACTTTAGTATATCTGTTCTGAAATTCGTACAGCTCATTTTTTGCAGGAAGGCAAGTATTTTTAACTGACAAGATGTATTTTCAGCTTGCCATGCCTACCTGTTTAGAGAGTGCATTTGGATAATCATATCCTTAAGCACAAAGACTACATCTTCATTTATTCTGTAAAAGTACTTAGAACAAGACTTATGCACAAAATAGGTGTTCTTGGAATCTTGTGGTTATGCTTATGTCCTCTCTCTTAGAATCTAGTTTATGATAGAGCCTGTTCCTTTTTGAAAGCATTGAGCTTCATAAAAAAGTATAATGTGGTATTCACCTTATCACTTAAAGGGAAACATTTGTAATTTTTTTAATATAGAAAAACTGTAAGGGACCAGTAGCACTTTGCAACATATCACAAATGTTCAAGACCCTATCGTAAGAGAAACATAGTATGATATATAAAAGCAACACAAAAAATACACACAAAAAACCTTTTTATATAGCTATAAATTTAGGAAAACCTACAAAACTGACAAATTCATAATTTATATAAACTAGTATACTAAAATGATTAATATACTTAACTTTTGGGAGTGAGAAAGTTTCATAGTGCCCTTTCTAGTGATTATTAATTTCAGGTCTGGAAAATTAGGAAAATATTTTCATTAAGCTTTTAAATCAAGACCCTCATTCAATTTAGTACAGCGAGGAGGTGGTGAAGTGTACTGTATTATTTTATGTTGGAATGTCATGATATGGATACAGTGACAAAATACGCAGAAAATATTTCTATTGGTTCTCATCATGCAAATTTCAAGGCAGTGAAAAATACTTCAAGTTGTTAAGGAGCTAATATTAAGGTAGAGGATTCTTTTAATCAGTGAAATTACATGCTTAGAGTGTGGTATTCCTGATATTTTCATGCTGTTCGTTTTTGCTTTAATCTTGCAAAATGCTTTTTATATAAATAGCACTTAAAAACATCTTTGGGTAACTGCAGTTTTCATTATAAATGATAAACTCTCTTTTAAATGGATTATTAAATAGTTTTGGGGGTCACATCATTTTTTTTCTTGGATATTTCTTGTAGAAATTATGAAAATGACAGCATTGTTTTATCTGTGAAACTTAAGATACTTTAAAAATGTTTAGCTAAAGTTCCAACCCATTTTCTCCTAAGACGAAAGAGTGTCTGGGCAAACTTCTTGACTTGGGATGAGGAAGTAGCTCCCTCTCCCATGGAAGCTTGATGAGAGTGAATCTCGAACACATTGGGGGCTTAGTTCAGCTGCACCTGGGTCATCTTTAAAACCAAATTGACTTATTTTGGGGGGAGGGAGAGGGAGGGTTGCTATGCAGATGTAACTCAGAAGGCTCCTTGTGGCTTATCAGAAAAACTCCCAAAGGGATGGAAGAGGGATCTATTAACAATATTCCTTAAGTTGAAAGGCTTAGCATTCCTAGACTTACTTTTCACACAACAGTTTCTTGGGGGCCCTGTCCCCAAAGGGATGGAAGAGGGATCTATTAACAATATTCCTTTAGTTGAAAGGCTTAGCATTCCTAGACTTACTTTTCACACAACAGTTTCTTGGGGGCCCTGTCCCTTGGATATCTGAGACAACAACAGGCTCTTTGTTACTTCCTGCTGCCTCTTCTCATTCAACAGCTACATGGTGACAATTTATTAATTTCCAGTTGTTTACCAAGTCATCATTTCTGCCCTTGAAGGGTTTAAAATCTAGTAGGAGGAGATTAAGATGGAAACAAGCAAATTCAGTAAAATGTTACAGGTGTAATGATAAATGTATGCCTAAAGCATAGTGACTTCCATTGTTTCAGGGACCTAGAAACCTCAGACTGCCCCCAGCAGCCTAGCACCCCACCCTGAAATTCACTTGCACTACCTTAAGTTCCCCTAGAAGTCTGAAATGCATTGCTTTTTCCAAAACTAAGACAGGCTCTAGATGTTTTAGTATTTCTCTCATTTCTCTACCCTATTCGCCAGGTATTTGCATATTAACTGGAGCTTTCTAAATATAATGGCTTATCCCTAAAGAGGGACTCTAATGAAGGGATTATAGGTTAAGTGGCAAATGAGTACCAAAGACATTTGGGTAAGCCAATTAACCTGATGGCTTTTCACAGTTAATTATTGAGTGAGCAGAGGTTAGTGCTCTGAGTGAGTGAACTACTTTTAGCTGAAAGTGATCATTCTTTACATACTTAAAACAATCCAGAATTTTTCCAAAAGATCAATGCAGCTTATCAGAACCAATCATCTCTAATTGGAATTCAGTTCATCATATATTGAGTACCTACTGTGTACTGGGCTCCAAAAGATAACTGAGATGCTTTTCCTTATAAAATGTTAACACTGTATTGGGTAGACAAAGTTTCAACAAGACAATAAATCAATCAAACCTGAAGACCATTGGGGAGATTCATGTTCAACCAAATTCTTCTCCATCTCATGAAAGAAAATAGTACATGACAGAGTAATGCCAGTTATTCCTGCCACTCGATTCCTCAAACTTCATTCTAGCCAAACCTTTTGTGTTTTCAGATCCCAAACTTACCACACTCTCTCCTGTCTCATGGTCTTTGAAAATATCGACTGTTGGTTTGGAAACATCTCCACAGCTCCCTTACTCCTCCATTCGTCTCTTCACATGTATGTAGATATGATTTCCTTCTGAAAGGTTTTGACCCTTTAAGAAGTTGGGAGTCTGTTTTGTGTTCTCCCATAGCAGTATTTGTGTTTAGGGTAATATTGTTGGAATGAGGAGGACTGAAGCCATGTTGGGACCTAAAACTGCCTGGACATAGGCAAATTTTAAAAAGTCAGTTTTTTTTTCTTGGCATGCATTTCTGAGTTCTCTCTCTCCCCATGGTTATTTGATATTTTGAACCTTGGTTATGGGGTAAGATGACATTATTTACATGAATGTAAAGTTGTTTTCCCAGCCAGCTTGAAGCTGCAAACTTGCATGTACTTCCTAGACCTTGAGATAACAGCAAGGATAGGAGCAGAAACCGGACAGAGCCTTGGCGAGAATTTGCACCTGGTGCCTTGTTCCTCTCCCTCCTGCTTTTCATTTCCCATGTTCAATTCCCTCAACCTCCTTTTTAAAAAAACCCTCAGTAAATCTGAGTCTTTGAGATGGCTTTAGCCTGGCCATTCACCCTCAGGTTTACCAGAGAGATGGGTTAGCCCAACATCTCTCCTCAGGTCACTGGTATTCCTGAATGAAAGCTGACTTCCATTTTCACCAACATTTGACTTTGAGTTCTTTGTTTCTGAAAGGGGGCAGGCAGCTGGACCTGTGCCCTGTAACAGTATTTGTCATATTGCAGTGGAATTCCCTCTACACTTATTTGTCTCCTCTCCTAGGCTGAATGTTTCCCAAAGTCAGGGAGTCTATTTGGCTCACCATTCTATCTGCAGTGTTCTTCACAGCCCCTAGCTCATTACGGAATGAATGAATAAATGAGCAAGCAAATAATTTTCTTACTACAGAATCAGTCCATTTTATTGGCCAGTGATTTTCAATAGGGGATGGAAGAGGGAATATTAAAATCACCTGTGTGCCATTTTCTTTTTGTTCCCTCCTTTTTGTAGCTGGCTGACACAGGGATCTGAAGTCATGACCTTGAGGTTATAAAGCTGCACTCCAGCCAACTGAGCTAACCGGCCAGTCCCTGTGTGTCATTTTCAAAGCATACCTTTCTTCCTACCCCTTCTAAAATAATTCCCACATATTATTCCATTTGAGATCCCTAATATTTGTAGTAAGAAATCAGTGTTAATAGGAATATGTCAGTACTCAAAGCCAAAATCAAACATATTCTATAACAATAACTAGGAAAGGTTTTTGGGGAACAGTCACTTTACAAATGAACATTGGGGGTTGAAGCATATTTGGAAGATATAATTGTTGAAGGACAGCAATCCAGGCAGGAAGGAAGAGGTGATTTGAGCCTAGGCATAGAAGCTGGGAAGTTTAGCTGACGTTAGGATACGTATGAAGTAGCAGGAAATTGGCCTAGAGGTCATAAAGGGAAAGCTGTGAAGGTGTTTATTATGGTAAGAAATAAGGCATGATAAGGGACTTTTGTGAAGGGGAGTGGTGGTGTTTGAGTTACATTTCAGGAACTTTTTCTATCCATGGCATGCATATTGGATCAAAGTGGGGGTGAAGGCATCCGGGGATAACATTTAGTTTAGTTTAGCAATATTTATAATGTGCCCAAGATGTGTTGGACACTGGGAGAAAAGGCATAATTCCTTTCCTGAGGAGACCTGTCACCTAATGAAGGGAAGAGAAGAACAATCAGGCAGTTTTGGTAACTCTGCTAACCACTACAGGCAGAAACAATGAAAGCCTGAATGAGGGAATAGAAAAGAGAAGTTAGAGGTGGGCTCAAGGGAAATCTGAGTTGGGTTTTCTCAGGTCCTGAACAGTTTTAAAATGTCCTTAACCAATTTAAAAATAGATATAGGAGAAAAGAGAAGAGCCTTCATGTACAACCTCAATCTCAGTGATGCAAGAAGGATGGTACTTAATGAGGGGCTTGTATGAGAAGGAGATGGTTTGTGAGGAAAACCCATTTGGATTCCGACTTACTATGCTTAAGGTACTGAAAGGGTGACTTGCAAAGTTACATGATAATCACATAGTGCTATATTATTCAGCAGATGTCAGAATTGCAGCTAAACTGTTCTATGACTAAGGGACATTTATTGGCTTATTTAACAATATTAGCTTATTTAGCATCACTGGCTTCAGGCATGACTAGATCCAGCCACACTAGGAATTGCCTCTGTCTCCTTGGTTCCTTTATTTTGGATTCACTATCAGACAGACCCTGTCCTCAGAGAATCCTCCAGCAACTTTAGGATTTTATCTCATTCCCAAAAGATGCCCTTTCCCAGTAGATTATTGGTGCCATGTTGACTCTGATTGGCCTGGCTTGCCCCTAAGTCACTTGTGTGGCCAGGGATGGGGAGATAGAGTACACTAATTGGCCATATCATATGATGACCTTTTATCAGGGGGTGAGGGCAGCTTCTCCTGACCCACAAGGATTGAGAGTACATGTGTGCTATTCTCAGAAAGAAAAATGGGACAGTGTTACTAGAAGGAGGGAGTCTGTACACAAAGCTATGCAATCTTTAAACATTTAAGTTAACGTTGCCTGGTTTGGTCTTTAACATGACATTTTAGTAGAAGTGTTATTATTCATAGATAAGGAATTGGTACCTTAGGTTAACCAGCCAAAGGTAACAGACTTGTTAGTAAGGATTCCATTGTTCTTTCTTCCACTTGGATATGGATAGCAACTAGGCAGTTAGAAATGTAGGCTCATGAGCAATATGTAGACTAGCGGTATACAAGCATACTTCAAGAAGTTCCTGAAAAGGCTTGTATTATCTTTTAATTCTGTTTTTCCACAAACTTTTTGAAGTACCCTCATAGATGAAGTCATTCCCTGAGTTGCAGTTGTTGGAGACAGTGACCACAGAGGTGGAAATTGTAGAGAGAAAGAAGGTCAGGGGACAGCCCAGAAGAGACACATCCACATTTGGAAGGACAAATGTGAAAGAGATCCTAGTCAAATAGAGTTAGAAAGAGGTCAGAAAGATAGAATGAAAGAGTACTGTGTTAAAGACCAAAGGTAATACTTCATAAGTGCCTGTTATCTTGTTTTGAAAGTATCATTGAAGACTAAAGGAATTTTAACAGAAATACTCATGGCTATGATCCATAGCTTTGGAAGGCTATAAACATGATATAAAGCAGCACTGTGTTTGTACTGATGGCTAGCATCAGTTGTTTGGTGATAATAGTAACAGCTAACATGTATTACATAGATTACAGGTATGTATTATATTACATATAATATTGTACTTTTTGCTTACTAACTCACTTCTTCCTCACAGTGATCCTGTTAGGCAAATATGGTTTATCTTTACAGATGAGGAAACTGAGATGCAGGGAGGTGAAGACACCGTGTATCTGTCTCACAGCCCAAGTGTGTTCAGTTGGCTCCAGAATCAGTTTTCTCAACTACTGAGCATATATAGGCATGTTTGGGTACCACTGAAGCGGGGCAAGTTAACAAAGGCCATTCTTCATCATATCTCTTGTGTAATACAAATTTCAACCCATTGTTTTTTTTTTTTTATTTGGTATTTTTTTTGCTGCTTTTTAAAATTTAAGTTTGGCCTTTATTTGCCTTTCAAGTAGGACAATCGAAAGCATATTAGAACAATGCACCATTTGATGTTTGAAGACCCTAAGCACCCTTCCTGCTCTGAAGGACTAATGGTCATCATTTGTGTGCGCTTGTGACTAAAGAGGTCAACAGACAGAAAAATATAGCAGTGAGAGAAACACACACAAGGACTGGTTGAATGGAAGTGTCACATCATTCTTCAGTTTTCTAAGTGTTGGCCTTTGTCAACATTTCCTAAAGGAAAAATCATAAGGCAGCAAAAACAAAGAGTCGCAAATGAACAAAACTGCAAACAGGTTAAGACCTCGTTGAAGACCTGAGACTGTATCTTTTTGCTGCAAAAGGCAGTCTTGCAGTCCTGTGTTCTCTAGAGAATTCTGCCTACAATTTTTTTTCACATTTGCTGCTTTGATTTTTGCATACCTTTCCCAGAGTGGAAAATGTCCTAATTCCTTAGTGTCTTTCTGAATTTTCAACACCAATTCACAGAAGCAACCTCAGAAATTATATCAGCATGAAATTTTGTTTTAGATTGAAGTATTTTATTAGCTGCAAAATAGCAGAAGAGGTTTTACTCTTTCCATTTTGGACTTGGAGAAGAAAATGCAAATGGATCAAAATCTATTAAGATTAGTGTTGAACGACTATTTACTTCTCATTTTGCTGGCAGATTACTCAGATTCTATTAGGGCCCCTTTGGTCCATATCTTAGTATGATGTTGAGGTGGTGTAATGCATCCCTTATCACTGACTTGTTTGTGTGACATGACTTGTATAGTAAAGCCCAGTAAGATTTATTCCATATTCTTTTGCCACAGTATTCACTGGTTAAATAAAAACCTGCTTAAGCAGATAACATGTGTTAGAGAATTTTATCATACTAAAGTCTCCCTTAGGATAGTATGTTTTGCGCATGTGTGAGGTGTTCCTTTGCTCTTGCATTTTTGTTTTATTAATCCTGTTTGCTCTTTATGTGTCTTTCTTCAGTGCAAATTTAGGGCTGTGCTTCAGAGTTTTTTTTCACAGTGAAATTATGAGATTTATTTTTATTCTATGTTTGAAACCTCATTTTCTGAGAGTTAGACATAGTATAGCTTGTGGTTGCTGAATGTTACTAGGTTTAATGCTCTAAAGATGTGACATTCCAGCACCTTAGAATGATTTTTAAAGTATGTTTGTCTTTTTTTTTTTTTTTTTCTTCAAAGCCTTCACAGAGTTGGTTATGGTGCTGAACTAATAGCATGCAGAAAACTGGTTTGGGAAAGACAGTATTCCATCCTTTATGGATCTGCCACTGAAAGGGCAAAGTATTATCCTAAACAAAAGGTGCTTCTCGGCTTCCTCACTGCGTTAACAAAGCCTTATCCTAGAATGCTTTGCTGTTGAGCTGTCCACTGTCCTGACTCTGATAGTATAAGGGTTTCTGCATTGATCTTACAGATATTCACATCAATATCTAGGTTAATGTCTAGCAGAAGCCAGTTGGGTTTTCATTCTAAATTGCTTGAAATCGGCTCTCTCTGACAACACAGTTTGGCAGTTTCTCATATTTCTTTTAAATTTTAATTATAACCCATTAAATCTTAAGCAATTACTTCTGGGTTAGACTCTTGATGAATGTCATAGCAGGGTGTTTTAATTTAATGGATCCAGAGTAACATCTGTTTCTAATATTTTAAAAGCCAATTTATATGGAAATTCATTTAATACACAGTCAATACACGGAGACTTGCAAAAATAAAAATCAAAATGGAAAATCAAACCACTGTGATGCAGTAGGTCTTCTGTTAACAAAGGAGTTTGGTTATGACTGGGTTCAGCTGCAAGTAGTTAACATGGAAAATATTGCTGTTCAGGAAAGATAGCAATTTATTTCTCACACTCAAGAAATAGAGAGGTTGGCCGGCCCGGTGGCGCACTGCTATAGTGCGCCGCTTGAGAGCGCGGCAGCGCTCCCGCCGAGGG
>NW_007726816.1:630921-656858 GCF_000696425.1 Galeopterus variegatus | reverse complement strand
AGGAAGAAGGTTAAACTTTTCCTTTTAAGGATTCTTTCTGGAAGTAGGAGCCCCAAATTAGTCACCATATTTAGTATCAAGGGAAGTAGAAAAAAAAGTTTTTTCTTCAGATGACCAGGTGCCCAGCTAAACACTGAAGTTTCATTAGTATGGAAAAAGGGGAGAATAGATATTGGGGAATAATGAACTGTCCTAGCCATATAGAGTAATTTTTAAGACATGCTTTTAAGAGGTATTTTGCCTTTTAACTGAGCATCTAGAAACATCAACTAGCTCTCATAGTAGATAATGAGGGTACTTAAAACTATTATTGTCACAGAAACTGAAGTGCAGAGAGGTCAGTTGGGAAGCGGTTTAAGGAAGCAATTGAAAACTTCCTTTGCTCAGTCATTTGATCCCAACTAGAATAGTGACGCTATTTCCACTGGCTGTATCTTCTTGCATGGGTTCCTTAATTAGGTTGAATCTCTGCATTTTCTTCTCTTTAGAGTCAGGCAATAAATTACAAAGCTGGGACTTAGGAATATTTCTCCTTAATCCAGGGCTTTTTCCAATCTGATTTTTGGTCATATTCTTGTGGAAGTTCTCTGATCACACCTGCCTCACAACAGAAGGCAGAACTGGCTCGAGGTAAACGATGTTAGGGAAGCCTCACACCACATATTCTTCAGCTGAACAAATGCCCACCCCTCCCTAAAAAGCCCTGATATCACACTAGACAAGAGGTTTCTAGTACTGGAGCTTCTCATTCCTACTTTCTCCTAATTCATGTGCCTCTTTGTACTGTAAATAGAGACAGATGCACAAGGAACACAAAAGACTCTGTTCTCTGGGAAGTATAATGGCATAAGGCAGGGATCTTCCAAATGGAATAACATACATGTCACCTTCAACATCTGTACTTTGTCCAAAAATACCAGTGTTATACTTTCCTTAAAATTTGTCTCTGCATTGACTTTAACTTCTAACAGTTCCATTCTGAGCAAATTTATCTATGGAATCCAACTTTGGTGTGATAAATAAATTTTCTTTCAAATACATATTAAAATAAACCATCAGTTTTTACAGGTGTCTGTTTATCTTTTCACCTGCCCTCAGTGGTATATGGATCACATTTTGGGAGGCCCAGCATAGTAGAAAGAGCATCATCCAAGAAACTCTTTGTTGCTATTCCCGACTTGTATGACGTTGGACCAGTTATTAATTAATCTTTCTCAACCATAGTCTCCTCACCTGAAAGATGTGGATAATATCTACCTCATCAGTGGTGTTCTAAGGATTACATGAGAATATGTAACTGAGGATACAAGCACAGTGCTTACTGAGGATACAAGCACAGTGCTTGCCAGCATAGCAATTGCCCAGCAAGTAGTAGGTCCTTCCTTCCTTGAGGTCTGCTTGGAAATATCAGGCATGCAAACCTGGAAGCAAGAAACAATGAAGTGCCATCATGATTTCTATAGATGATAGCAAGACCTGTGAGAGCTCAGAAGTAGGGAAGGCTGAAGTTAACTAGAATGAAGGAGGAAGGGAAACATAGGTAGAGAGCCATTCTTCCTGGTCTCTCCACCTCTCTAGGGCCTTGCTACTTACCATGTGGTCCAAGGACCAGGAACATCAGAATCACTTGAGAGCCTGTTAGAAATGTGGAATTTCTGGCTTTTCTCCAGACCTACTGAGACAGAATTGCCTTTTAACAAGATCCCCAGGTGATTTTATGCAAGAGAAGCACTGCTCTGGGAACTGATATTCTATCAAACTTATTTCTAGTAGGGGGCTAGTCCTCACTCTAAGCATATCACCTGCACCAGCATCACCTGGGTCCTGCTTCTAAAAAATGCAGATTCTCAGACCTCACATCAACCTAGGCCCTGGAATCTGCATTTTTAGCTGGTATACCTCATGGCTTTCAAGGTACATTTTTTTGGCAACTGCTATACTAAAGCTTAAACCACTGATAGAAATTCTGCATTTATTCTTCAGTGTTATTTGCATTCCAGCAAGGAAGAAAGCTTAAGGAAAAGATGGTCCTAATGGTGGTGTTAGTAAGCATTAAGGGGAGGATCTGAATTCATCCCATATGTGCCTGAAATCCCATCACAAAGCCACATAAGAACAGAGCTTCTGAGGAAGGCAGTATCTTAGCAATGTCATTTTTTTTTTCTTTTTGTATTTTACATTTGATTTTTTTTTTTAACATTTTGTTTTTTAGCCGTGCTATCAAGACTAATCAGGATCTTCTCCCAGAAACTCCATGGACGCACATTTTCTACAATGATTTTTGGGGGACTCTCCTAACCCACAGTGGCAGCCACAAGTCCTACCGGCCACTCTGCACTCTTTCTTTTCGCCTGAACCATGCCATTGGAGGGTTGAATCCCTGGAGCTACCATCTTGTCAATGTCCTGTTGCATGCAGCAGTCACTGGCCTCTTCACAAGCTTCTCCAGGATCCTCCTTGGTGATGGATACTGGACCTTCATGGCTGGCTTGATGTTTGCCTCTCACCCCATTCACACGGAGGCAGTGGCGGGAATCGTGGGCCGAGCTGATGTCGGGGCCAGTCTTTTCTTTCTTCTCTCCTTGCTCTGCTACATTAAACACTGTTCTACAAGAGGCTACTCAGCCAGGACTTGGGGCTGGTTCCTGGGGACGGGACTGTGCGCAGGATGCAGTATGTTGTGGAAGGAACAAGGAGTGACTGTTCTCGCAGTTTCAGCCGTTTATGATGTCTTTGTCTTTCACAAGCTGAAAATGAAACAGATCTTACCTACCATTTACAAAGTAAGTGATTGTTGGCTCTTGGGCATTGGATTACTGAGTAATCTACTTGCTTGTTCCTTTGCCACCCTTTAAAAAGCAAATAGGTTGCTCTTCAAGCAGAATTTAAAATGAGTTCCTTTTTGATCTTTGGTAAGTGGAAGTATACGTTTTGACCTTTCTCTGCTAAGCAGGGTTTCAGTCACTGATGGTTTCCTCAGGTTTCCTGATTTATTTTCATGTTTTCAAAGGTGGTAGAAGAATAATTTTGGCTTGTAAAGAACATGCATCTTTATATTTATGGATTGTATTCTTTATTTCTGCCTGAATTCTCTATAATCCAGTAAATTGTCTATAATGTATATTTGTGCAAGTAACAGCTGATAATAGAGCTAGATGCTAGGCTCTGCAGAGGGGAAATCCGCTGCCATTTGTTAATATTACTTTTCCTGAGTTGACTTTGGAAAACAACCCTTCTCTGTAGTGTACTGAGAAGTCAAATTCTTAAACAATGAATCATACTCACCTTCTCCTTGTTGTAGTGTGTTAGAACAGAAGAGTCAAAACAGAAAGTGGTTATTAAGTTTTACCCTAAGGCCAATTAAGGCCTTTGCCTCAGGGCTTAATATTTCTTCTGTATTTTCTTAGTGGTTTCAAGTGCAGTGTTGTTTGAATGTCACAGCAGCATTTTTGTATCCCCATACACTTATAGAGACTGAGCAGTTTTTGCTAGAGCTGTGAGGGGAGAGATTGGGGTGACAGGGGCAGGCCTTGCCGTCACATCGTCCCTCACTCAGAATAAACTTACCCTTGCTTTGACTTTCAGTATAAAGACTGGACCTGGCCAGGGTTTGCAAACCATGGCCAGGTTTTAGCAAACACCCACCTTCCTTTTGGACACAAGTGAGGAATTATGGTTTTGGATACTTGCTGCGAGGAAGCTGTCAAGTTTTCCTAGTTTTCACTACTTTTTTCTTTTCCCCTTAATTTCCAGTTTTACTTAAAATTGAATTGGGAAAAAATTAAAGAAAAAAATTGAGGGAAATAGAAACTGAAACATTTATTTTTTTAAAAGTGTCATTTTTTTTTTTCACGTAGGCAGAATAATCACTGCTGTGCTTTTGCTCTGCAGGGAAGCATAACCTTTTCACTTAGAACGCAAGTATCGAGGGCTTAATGAAGTTCTTTGTGATTTCAATTAAATGCTGAAACTTGAAAAGAAAACTCTGGTTAGAGTTTGATGCTTGAAAACAACATATGGTTTGAAAGTCAAGCTCTTATTTTCAAGTCAATTTTAATCATTCTTTCAAGGAGATTTAGAGAGAATAATTGTTTTCTTCTATAACGATGTCATCAGCAATAACAAACTTTCTTGTTTTACCAGAAATACAAATAGAATAAGTATGGTTTATAGTCCTTGTCCTTTTGGAGGTTGTGATCTTTTTGAGAATGCAGGCTCAAGAGTTGTTTCAGGATCTTGTGTTGATAGCCTGTGAAACATTATGGTTTCTTATACAGAATATTCATTTTACCATCCCATGAATTAGGGAATTATTTTGATATGTCAATTCAGGACTTGCATTTACTACCTTTTGAAGTTCTGAGAAATTTTCAGTTCTCCAAGCATATTTTCAAGGACAGAATTGCTTGCTGTAGAGCTTCTTGTTATAAGCATGTTCTATACAATATGTGGGACATACTGATAATAGAAAATTATTCTTTGTTTATCTCAAATTACAATTTATCTGGGTGTCCTGTATTTTATTTGGCAATCTTACTCATGTAATTGCTGCTTCGGGAAATGAGAAATGCCATTAGCAAAGGAACTCCTAGGAGTAGAGAGTGTGAAGTCCCTGTGCTATGGGAATGAACTTAATACTGTTAGAGGTTCAGTGTCCTGAGAAATTTCCAAATGGATACTTGCCCAGACTCTTTTGGCAGCCACCTCTTGCAGGGCTAGGCAGCAGAAAGGGTAGTAGTGGGGGCAGCAAACCCTTCGTCTGAGCTATCTGCTATAGTTTGGATATGTTTGCCCTTCCAAAACTCATGTTGAAATTAGACTCCCAGGGCCGAGCCCGTGGCGCACTCAGGAGAGTGAGGTGCTGGGAGCGCAGCAGCGCTCCCGCCGCAGGTTCGGAACCTATATAGGGATGACCAATGTGGCAGTGTTGAGGTGGGGCTTAGTGGGAGGTGTCTGGCCATGGGGGTGGATCCCTCATTAATGGATCAGCACCTTCCCTTAGGGGTGAGCGAGCTCTGTCTCTATTAGTTCCCTTGAGAGCTAGCACTAAAAAGAGCCTGGCACCTGCCTTCCCTCTCTCCTTCCTCTCTCGCCATAGGCTGGCCCCTCTCCTGCCTTCCACCATGAGTGGAAGCAGCCTGACGCCCTTTTCAGATGCAGCTGCCCTATTGTGGACTAGATTCTAGTCTATAGAATTGTGAGCCAAATAAACCTTTTTTTTTAATCTTTATAAATTACCCAGTCTGAGGTATTGTGTTACAGCAATACAAAAAAGGACTGACACTATTTCATCTTAGCTTTTTCTGTTAGTCTTAAATTTGGGGCCAGTGAGCTTAAGAAAAGGACATTGTGATAACAGATTGTATAGATTTATAAGGAACCGTAGGGATCATCTTTGCCATTTTCCTTATTTCTGGCTGACAATGTAGAGAGCCAGAGAGGTGAAAGTCACCTAGAAAATGGTGCAATCGCTAGGACTAGAACACGTATCTGACTGTCTAGGGATCTTTTCTATTGCATTCTGAAGGTGAATGTCATGAAGATGAACAAACAGATGTAAAGTCAGATGACTGCACAATAGAAAGAAAAATAATGTGGAATAAAATCTTAACTCACAGGGGCTGAGTAACCTTGGGCTAATTCCACAATCTGTTTCTTCATCTGGAAATGGAAGCAGTTACTGTTCTCTCTTAGAGCTTTGAAGATGATTTGAAATTGTGGGGTGTTCTGTGTGAGCTGAAGTGCCCAGGATTTGGATGGTACCTAATACCTATTAGTTGAAGAGAAAGAAGTATCAATGGAAATCAAAGTTCTTTGTCTTTTGGCCTTCACTTTAAGATAAACTTCTGTAGTCTTTATACATACAGTGGTTTGACAGCATATGAAATAAGGACGGCTTAAGAATCGACTGAAGCTGAAGTGTGCAGATTTAACCACAAACTTTCATTTAGAATCTCATGACTGCAGGCCTGTAAACACTGGCATGGGTTGCATATGGAAGTTATAGAAAATTCCATATTCTGTGTTTAAAATACGTGTGTGTGTGTGTGTGTGTGTGTGTGTATATATGTGTGTGTAGAAGTTATAGAAAATTCCATATTCTGTGTTTAAAATACGTGTGTGTGTGTGTGTGTGTGTGTATATATGTGTGTGTATATATATATATATATATGAATGTATATATGCAAATATACACACTTTAATTTCTATGCCTGGGGTGAGTTGGAAGAAATTCATTCTGAAGGAAGTGAACTAAAAGAATAATCATCTTAAATATCTTATTAACTGTGCATCACAGTTATGGTTTGCCAGATGGAATAAACTTCCTTGTCCCATTAAAACATATAAAATTATATATAAACAGAAAATGCCAGTGCACAAATGTTTAACTTTATTATGCAAATTAGAGAACTAGTCAAATACTCAAAACCTAAAAGTGGTGGTACTCTGAAACTGGAAATTATTAAGACCAGAAGGGCAAGGTTCTCCATTTTTGTACTTTTGTCAGTGATGTTTTTATTATAGCTGTCAGACTGAGCTCCTCTCTTCACATTGTTGGTGGTTTGGGTTCTGTAACTCTTACCTAAATCAGATCCTGGCCCCCAAACTCAAATGCCTGCCAGGGCCACGCAGAAGGGACTGTGGCACTCTGGAGGTCATGCCCTACCACTGCTTTTCCTCTCCATCCCACGACTGCAGAAAACACAGATGTCTGTATGGTAGAACTTAAGGTTTTTCCAAAAAGACAGAAACCTGAATTTTTCTGTGGTATCTCCTGTTTTTAATATTGGTTACTTATTAAAAACCCCATTTGGGCCAGACAAAATCCTTGGAATGGCTGAATTTGGCCAGAATTCTTGGCTGCCATTTTATTCACTCCTGTTATAAAAATCATGCAAATGATGCACATGTTCATGTTATGTATGAGACTTTTGCAGTTCTGCAAAGGAAACATGAAAGTTATATTTTTCTTTGGTAAGATGTGAGATATAGTAAGTACCTGGCGTATAGTAGATGCTTAGTATTTAATAAACACTTATGGTGTTTACATCTGCCAGGCACAGTTCTTAGTGGGCTGAATATGTCATTACATTCAACTTATGTAACAAATGCTTATTGAGAGAACTAATACAACTTATGAAATAATATGATTGAATATTGAAAACTATAATTTTGTCAATAATTAGAAATATTTGTCAGAAAACACTAAATATAAAATCTTCACAAATATATATGAAACAAATTAGTGTTTTAAAATATTCTTAGTTCTTAACCTCAGGATTTTTTAAAAATGTATTTCCTACATTATCCCTGGCTTTTCGCATGCTATCTAGAACATAGTAGGTACTCAGTAAAATATTAAATTCACACTTGTTTAAGATTTACCTTTTATATGGCTGAAATGTTAAAGTAAAATCCTGTACTCTCCCCATTGTATAAGAATTTCATTCGTACGTTAGTGGGGTCTGGAAGGTGGGATTGGAAAACATGTGTGTCAGAAAAATAAATTTTCTTGACCTCTCACCAAATGACTGTTTTACCGATCCTTAGATTTACTTTCACTTAGTTTTATGTGGTCAAAAAATAAGGGAGGAAGCCCTTGAAATACACTTAAACTAGCCTTGCAAATAAATACTAGACTTTTATCTGCCCACAATTTTTTTTACAAGCCTCCCCTGACCCCAGGAGGCACATGGGTAATAAAATCAGTAAAAGCAACATTTTTCTTACCCAGCATCAGTCATTGCTTGCCTAGCGGCCATTTTCTGTGCTTATTTAACATCTGTTAACTGTTTTAATGTGGAAACATCTTTTTCCCTTTATTGGCTCCACAATCACTTATTCAGTTACAGGTGGAAAATTTAAAAAAGGAAATCTGAACGTCAATGTAGTAATTCTAATAATAGCCTGAGATAATTTGGAAAATGAAGCCCTTTCAGTTTGATCTTTGAACAATTTCTTTGAAATGACCACCTTTGTTTCGCTATAGGTGCTTCCAAGGTCTGCATTATCTGGATAATCTCCTTTTCTTAATATTAAATTTTGTGGCTCTGTTTCACGTAAGCACGGTGAGAAGACTCTGTTGTTATGTAGGAAAATGGGAGGCATTGCCATGTTTGGAAAACGAGTCATTTTCCTAGAAATAACCTTTTTTGTTTGTTTGTGACTGGTAAGGGGATCGTAACCCTTGGCTTGGTGTCGCCCACACTGTGCTCAGCCAGTGAGCACACCGGTCATCCCTATATAGGATCGGAACCCGCGGCCTTGGCACTCCCAGCGGCGCACACTCCCGAGTGAGACATGGGGTTGGCCTGAAATAACCTTTGTTTTAATGATAAGCAGGATGTGAATGATGGAGTTTGCTCATGGTGGATGAAGTTTCTTTGTCTTGGGTATTACCTAAACTTGATTCTGCATCCAGATGTAGTGATGAGACCAAAATTAACAAACCACCTCATATTTCCAAACCATCTTCAGGGTTTATATTGAGAGTGATTTTTGAGGGTGGTGGGAGTTTATGATCTGTTAAAGGTTTTTGGTTCATCACCATTTGAACATTAAATATATTAAACATGGTGATTCAGGTAGTACCTTTGACTATTTTGTGTGACTCCCTGTGTGTAGAAGAGCATGAAAAGAGAGATGTAAAGCCTGCAGGTATTGGCACATTAAATCCATATGTGCTTTTTATTTGATTAGCTGCTGGGGATGGCATTGATGGAATCTATTATCATTTATTGCTTTGTCCCTTTTGTTTCTAGACTAGATTGTGGTTTTGCTCAAGTTATGACCCTCATATCAATTGCACTGAATGAAATATGGTATATTTGTTGTTTTTGATTTTCTTCAATCGACATCTGTGCCAGTTGACTTCAAGTAGTATTCCCGGTTTCTTATGATTTTCTTTCTCTTGATTTGTCTTAACTTCATGAGAATCCAGATATAACAAGATACTCTGATTTGATCACAGTAGTATTTCCTAGTTGTATTGAAACTGTAAGGCTATTTGCAATTAGAATATAGGGCACTTACAAATGTATTTGGACTTCCTCCCGGTAAACTTGCTGTAGCATTTAATATTCATGACCTGTAGTATTATAAAACTTTGAACAGCTGCCAACACTGCTAACCAGATAATACCACAAATAAAGTTGAGGTTCAAAAAAGTTTTACAATTGAAAAAGTGAGAGATTAATAAGGTATTTTATTCTTGCAGGTTTGCTTCTTTGCTCAGCTGATTTCAGATGATTCCATGATCTAGCTACAATTTAGTAATCTAAATTTGGGACGCTGACTACAGATGCAAGTTTCTGTACTGGTTGCATTACAGTATTAATACTTGGAATAGTGACCTGTTCAAAAATTATCATTTTAAAGAATTTATCTTTGTGCCAGGCACTGTATTTGGTGATGTGGGGATTCAAAGACAAATGGACAAGAATACTCCTATGCCTTTAAGAACTTTATAGAGTAATATGAAGTTGAGAATAGTGCATATAAATATGGAACTGGAATTAAAGCTGGAAAGTGGCGAGGACTATAAGGGAGGCTTTGGGAGTGCTAGGGGAGTTTAGAGGAAAGGGGGGTTACTTTCAGCCAAAGGGATCAGGAAGCTCCTTCTGGAGAAGAGACATCTGAGCAGGGTCCCGAATGATAGTTAGGATATAGACATTTATAACTGGAGAGACAAGGAAGAGTGGAGGGTACAGTGCGAGTATTATACAGCGGGAACTCACAGGAAGTTTCTGAGGACCGCTGAGCAGTTATTTTGGCAGATACATGAAGTCTATAGAGGAAAATGAGTCAGAAAAGGTAGATTGAGATCAGGTAGTATGTATAATGATGTAGAGGTTTTTTAAAGTATGTTGTCACCCTAGAATGTTGGGAGACAATGCATGGTTTTTAAATATGCTTACACTTTAGCTGGTCCATGGGAGGAGCCTAGAAATGTTCAGGCTAGCTCCATCTAGCCATTTGTGACTGTCCTCTCTGCTGTCCCTCCCCTAAACCTGAGGGAGGGTTCCTTTGGTGATGAGACTGGGAATCAGACTCGGGAGTAGAGGTTTATATCTTACTCAGTGAGTGTGTCTCATACAGTATATTTCTCATTCTTTAACAGAAAAAAAAAAAAAAAAGGAAAAACCTTATTTTTGAAGAGTAGTATTTTACTTTTTACTCAATATTGGTGTATTATTATACAGTCCTAATGAGTAAAACAGGGGGTCCTTAAGGGTTTTCTTCTGTCTTCTTCCAACATTGCTGAACAATGTTCAGATATTACTGTGAATGGCCACAAGTACAAAATCTCTCTTTGTTCTGTACTCTTTCATAGAGGAAGACAGAAATTTTTTAAAAGGGCCCTTTTTACAGTACAGAATAAAATACTCTATCAGCACTGAATTTCAACCAGTTAACTCAATACTCCATCAGTGAGTGTGACACGCAAATTGGACCTTGCAATGAATAAATAATGAGTCTCATTGAAATTGTCCATGCTGTTCTCATAACACTGTGTCTGGGATGCACATTACATCATTCGGCTCAATTTTCGATAACCTGCTGCCTCAGAGGAATCAAATTGACAGGGATCTCATGATTATCAAGTTACTCATACTCAGCTAGGCACTGTCAGTTTCACAGAAAATAATGTGGTTTGCACAAACTGGAAATCCATTGTCATTGCCCAGAAGTCAGATTCCTGTCTTAAGTGCCTGAAACAATGGAAATGATAATGAAGCCGTGGTTTCTTAAATGAAATTTTAGCTATAGAAAGCCAGCCCATGAGTACATTAGAGATTCCTTAAAAGGCACAAATGGGGTGGGAAGTGGGGTGTATAACACACTATTGAGTCAAATGTCTTGATTGTTAAAATACATAAGATAATGTTAAGGTTGAATAGTGTTATAAGTTTTATTTTTCTTTAAACATTCAGGTTTTATACCTATTGATTATAGTATTCCTTTCTTCAAAAGAGATAAATCAAAAGGGAAGAACAGCACCTTGTAATGCCAAAGTCTGTGATGATTTGGTGGTAGGAAGGTCAGCATGCCCTTGCTCTCCCGGTTTGTTTCTAATGCTGCAGCACCCAGATGGCTCCTGTATGCTCTGTTGGCCCGATTATAACACTCTTGCATCAAGTGTAATAGCATGAATCCAGAATTTAATACATGTTTCTTCAGTAATTATGGCCTTGATTAGTGAAGTCAGTGTTTTCATTCCAAAGGACAATTTCTTTCTTTCTCTACATGTTTATTCATTTAATTTCAGGACATCAAATAAAATGTGAATATCTTAATACTTATTTGTTATGATGGGGGATCTGTAATGCCAATGTTTTGGTATGAGTTCGTCATTTTGCTTTTAATTAATGTGAGGCTCAAAGGACACAGCAGGGACAATGAGAGAAATGACAGGCATTTTAAAAAAGGGACAGTTTTTAATAAGTGAAGATATGGAAAATCCAGAATTTTCATTAAAATATTGCTAAATATAGAGTACATACATAGGACATTTAATATAGAGGTCTTCATTATATACGTCAATTGTGGGTATTTAAAAATAATTAAATTTTGTATATTTAAAAACTAAAAATAGAAAATAACTTGATATTTTAATTTTGTGAATTTTGAGTAATTATGCCAACCTAGCCTTTTGAGGGCATTACCTTAATTTATAATGTACAGATACTAAGTCCCCTACACTTATATGTGTGAGCGTTTGTGTGTTGTATATTTCATCAGAACAAACTTCATGAATACAGTCATATATAATATTGATTGTACCAAGGTTATACATGAATGATTTAAGTGTATTTCCCTAATTTTTACGAAATGGAGAGCTCTAAATTACATGGAATTTTAATATCTCCTAATTTGAAGATTAAGGCAAAAATTTGCCAGTTTATGTATTCCATTGTGTGTAATTTCTTAACTCTCATGACATAGTGTGATTAAAGTTAAATAACATCAGTTACATGATCTGTAAAATTAGAAATACAGTATTTTACCTTGTGCTAAATATAGTAAATGTACACTCTTCAGCTAAGTTCCATTTTTTTTTGTTTTGTAGGTATCATCATTGCCATCAGCATTTTACTGCATTTCTGTAGCATTTTAATAGTAGTGAACTTTTTATCTGTCATCTTATGGAGCACTCAATTAGCATGGCTATGGCTATTCTACAATAACATAGATTAATTAATGGGATGCATGGTGTAATGTCAATCGACAAAGAATGGAATGTTTGCTGTCCTGTTCACCAGTGCTGATAACCGAAAGAAAAAGTAGAGGAAAAGTCTTTTTTAGGGATAATTCTTCGAATAGCATGATTTCATAATTTATCTTTTGATTGAAAACAAGTATATGTATATGTCAGTCCTTAATTTTCCTCTGTTGCTAATATCTTGCCATAATCTCCTACCTTTATAGCCTGATTTTTTCCTCTTTGGGCTCAGGAGGGTGCTGTTGCTTATATATCTGAAAGTGGAGGGGAGGCAGGCTTTCCTCTTCTCCTTCCCCCACCACCCTATTTCCTATATATTTCCTATTAGCCAGGTTTATAGTAAGGAAGATTATTTCAGTAGCTGCAATAGCTTACATCATTCAAGTCTCATTCTTTGAGAAAGAGGAAGCACTGTTATCACCTAAAGGTGAATGTTAATCTCTTTCCTTCTATTCTTTCCCAACCTGGCAGGCAATATTGTTGTACCTGATTCCAGAATTTCTGTTATAACAAACCATTTGAGGGAAGTGTAAGGCTGTTTTTTTTTTTGTTGGTATTATTCAATGGTTTAGTTTATTTCTCTACCTTCTAGGGAGCGAATAGAAGGCAGAAAGCTTTGTCTTTAAAGCAGTATTATTTTCTGGCTGCCAAAAATTTCCTAAAATATTTTGGGTACCTTAATGAAATTCAGACCAAATTATTCTCACAGAAAGCTAAATCTTAGTAACTTTGGCTTGCTGAGACAAACCCATAGATGAAATTTGTTTTAATTTCAGAGAATATGATATTTAGAAATCTGTTTTAATTGACAAATGACACATGACGTGGGTGGGGTGACTGTTTACTTTGAAAAGACTTCGGGATTCATCATGAGTTTGCTTTGAATATACCAAACTTGGATGACTACCAGTCTCTTCAGGGGAAACTATTTTAAAGTAGAGATTACAGTGCAAAACTGGAAGCTACTGAACAAGAATTTTTCGGTCTGCTTATGTTTTTGTCTGAGGTGTTGAGGGAGGGCTGGTGGAGAGGTGGCCAGCGGGAAATGTTTTCATCCTGTTACTTATAACTCTACCGCTAAAGTCTTAAAGATGCTTAAAGTTTCTTTGACCGCAAGAATGTAACTTTAGTTTCTTGCTGTCTGGTGAGTATTTGAGTGGGTGACAACCCTAATGTAAAAAGTGTGAATGACTTCAAAAATGAATGTATTTCAGATGTAAAATAGCAAGAAAGGGGAAAATATGGAGGGGCAAATTGAAAAATGGGCTGGCTGAGGGAGAAAAGGGCTGAATTTAAGTTGTCAAAGCAGCAATCTGAAGTTTCTGGTTCTTGGACGGGATAATTTGTAGTCTCTGGTTCTCTTGCATTCTGCAGTGTAATCTTCTCCATGGCTGTGTGGACTTCCTTATTGTTCAAAGAGAAAGAGAAATAACCCATCTGAATTCATTAGCTTTCATTTGCATATACACAGAGCTGGTGGTAATAATGATAACAACCACCATTTATCAAGGCTTACTGTGTGCTAGCAAAGTGTCTTCTGTGCATTATTTTGTTCCATTCTATGAGAGAAGGTGTTATTAACCTCATTTACAGACAAGATACAGATAAGATAAAATGAGGTTTATGGAAATGAAATAATTTGCCCAAGAATTCACAGATGGTACAAGGAGAGAGGTGATCTTATTCCAAATGTCTGACTCCCAAGGCTCATGATCTTTCCATTATACTGTTTTGTACAATTTTACTGAAAATTGGAAGATCCAAATAGTATTATGAAAGAATCATTTTTTCCATATTAATTGGCTTTGGGATCAATGCTCTTTACCTAGAATAGCTTTAAATACAAATAATCTGTACTTCCATGTGTAACAGCTAGTTTTATGGGTGTTAAAAATACAAAGATGGATCACATTTTATTCCAGTCCCTAGGATGTAGCAGACATGTATACAATAACTGTATTACTCTGCACTACGTGCTAATAGAATTCCATATAATGAGCTGGAGAAGCACAAGTGTCAGACAATTTAGTCTGGTTGGGGAAGAGTCAGAGAGTAACAGAAAAGTACTGGCACCTAAATAGCTCAGCTCATCCAGATGCGTATATATATGCTTGAGTGTGTATGTGTTTGTTTTAAATTTAAGACCATTTTAGACTTGTGAATTTCCTTTGGGTTCAGAGTCAACTTCCATTTTTCCACCTCAATCTGTTATGTGACAAGAAACTTGCTAGATTCTTACTTATTCATTTAAGTAAATAGGTACTGAATATCTTATAGGTACACGACACCGTTCTAGATGTTAAGGCTAAAGTAGTGAAGAAAATAGAGAAATACCTGCTGTCTTAGAATTTACATTTATTTTCTAACAACTGTCATGATAGCTGTCTGAGCTATTTTTACCCAATTTTACAAAGATTTAGTGAACTTCCCCAAATTGTTAAGTTGCTCAGCATGCAGTTAAGACTGAGTTTCAAAGTAAAAAGTAGCCTGATTATTTAAGGTATTAGATGAGTACTATTGGTGTGTGTGTGTGGAGGCTCTAATTGGTTTAGAAACCTTCTTGAGACCAAGGACTGGTTAGTTTTTTTTTCCTTTGCACCCTCCTGTCCCAGAAGGGGAACAAAACATTGAGATCTTCATATTCTGAGGTTGAACGTTACATTGTACATTGGCCGGTAGGGGCAAATCATTTCCACTATGGCCTTGCCCTTCATTTAACGGACTTAAAGGAGGCGAGGCTTTGTGTATACTTGAGTTTGGGCTTGACTAATTTGCTTCTTAAACTTCTATCAGCTTCCCCTACCTCCTCTGAAATACATGGAGTTTCTCAAAAGCATGCAAAAAAAGAATTATCTGAAGTTAGTTCACATTGAAGGATTTGATTTGTCTCTGAATTTGATATTGTGGCATCACTGCTAATCAACCGTATTAACTTACTTATGTGTTATCGACAGTGCATTGCTAATGGCTGTATATGGGAAAGGATAAGTTGCACTACAGAGGTTGCTTTGTAATTCAGATTTTTTCCTGCATGTTTCATTAAAAATACAAAATAGCTTAGACTAATTAGCAATGCGGTAATTCCAAGGAGTATCTGTGTATCTTAAAGCATCCTAAACTGCACAGATATTTGGATATTTGGTGTGGCTTGCAAAGACTACTTTTGATACGTGAACTTTTGTCTATTTATACAAAAAAGGGCTACATGTTTTCTGATTCGGTATTCAAAACCCATGAGACCAGACATGATTTTGATTTTTTAAAAAAGTATTATTCAGAGGCAAGAGAGTGCATAAATCTTGCATCATATAGCACCCCTAACATAAATGGTAGCTTCATTATAAGAAACATGTAGTATTTCTGCAAAGAAATATATGAATATTCTGAGTAAATGAAATAAATAAAAAGTATAAATTGTCTCATGTCAGTTTAGATCAGACTTTTTTGTTTTCAATAGTTTCATTGAGATAGAACTCATATCATAAAATTGACCCATTAGAAATGTACATTTATTGGTTTTGAGGGTGTTCAAAGAATTTTTGCAACTATCACTATAATTTTAATTCTGTATTTTGGAATTAAGGATAGAGATTTTGGACCTCCAGTTACTGTTTTTCACAGATGTAGGATTTTTGTGTTTCTGTTTTTTTGTTGTTGTGGAACTTTTCAAGTTTAACAGAATGTGTAGGAAAAAATTTTGCCTTTTAACTATGTGGGTCAGCGAACCTGGTTAAGGCTTACTGAAACCCTTGAGTGTTTTCACTGGAGCATTTAATATATTTGGCTGTCTTACTGACTGAACAAATTGGTAATGGAGTTTGGGTAATCAGTGTATCTTCTTTGGGGTTATGTATAGGTCAGAATGTTTAGATCCTTAATTTGTTTTTTCGAAACTGATAAATTGTAGGCCCCCTCAAAAATACAATTTTCTGGGGCCGAGCCCGTGGCTCACCCGGGAGAGTGTGGCGCTGGGAGCGCAGCGACGCTCCCGCCACGGGTTCAGATCCTATACAGGAATGGCCGGTGCGCTCATTGGCTGAGTGCGGTGTGGGCAACACCACACCAAGGGTTGTGATCCCTTTACCGGTCACGAAAAAGACAAAAAAAAAAAAAAAATTTTTTTTCTGGAGTAAGAATTTTATGTCAGTATATGATTGCTTTCTTGGCTGTGTGTTTGGTACATGCAGCCCTTGATTTTTGAATGAGTATCAGCGGCTTGCAGTGGAAATATGAACATGGGTGCTTCTTATACTTTCCCATATACTTGCCTGTGTGTTGCTTTACATATGTCTTACATATGCAGCAATAATTAGATTATATTTAAAATATAGAATTGGCTTGTTTTTAGCTTTGACAAAGTTTTATCAAAGTGTAAAAATACTTATAAAATCTGGGATAAACCCTCTTTCCATTTGGAAAAAAGGAAACATTTTTACATAAACAAAACATATTTAAAGAAGGGACTAAATTTGGAATATTTCCTTATCCCTTTAAAGAAATGGCCATCATAAAATATACCACAGCTTACTTCCTAGAGGCAAATCCACCACTGAGCAACTTTAAAAGAGCAATAACATAAACTTAATTATGGGAGAATGATTCTATAAAAATTTAATATGCCATTAAGACGTTTGCTGATTTACATCAGATTTATATAAAGATTGTTTGAACCTGCACCTTTGCATCCAGCTGGTAGACTTTTTCTAGACTAATTATGTTAGAACCTCTGAAAATGTTAGACATTTGAGAGAAGTTGTGATTTTAGAGATAAAGGAGACATGCTGTGAAAAGTATGGCCATATGGCATAATGACACCAACCCTGCAGTTTTAATCAGGAAGCCTGCGTTCTAACACAGGTTTTGCCACTACCTAGTTGCGCAGTTGTGGACAAGTCATTTAAACTCTCCAGGAAGGTGTTTTTCTAAGATGTATATGTCTGAAGATGCTTCAAGGACCAAGTTGTATCATTTTATTTTAATCATAATTTAAAATAATTTATTGCTAATCTTTTTTTTGTTTGTAAAATCACAACTTTTCTTATCTTTAAAATAATCTGATAGGAAATGTGGGTTTCTTGTGCAGATATTAAATGCCCCATTTATTTCTGGGAACAAAAGATTAAATCCGAAATTGGTTATAGTAAAATTTTTTTGAGGGCCAAGTATTTACTGCAAACTCAAGTAGGCTGTATGTTTTGTGTTTTGCCTTTCAGAAGAATCTATTTGTATTTAGAATATCCCCATATATTACTTTTACCATCAAGTTATCTTTTCTATTATCTTTTAAACTTAAATACAGTTAAAACTTAATTATCTAAAATGGAGTCTCATGAATGAATCCTGCTTTCTAATTCTTAATGTAGACTCGAATAGGGAATGATGTCATTTTTACATCAGCTGTGCTATTATTTAATGCATATAATCAGAAATTGACTTCGATTTCTGTTCTATGCAAGAAAAATAACATGTTTTCTTAAATACTAAAATTAATTTGCCATTATCTATAGAGAAATCTAAAACCTAAAGAAATAATATTATCAAGTGTCAAACTCACCATACTTTATTCTGTTCCAGAGGTCTGCATACTTTCTCTGTAAAGGGCCAGATGGTAAACGTTTTCTGCTTTGAGGGCCCTGTAGACTCTGCCACTACTCAGCTGTGCTGTTTGTACTGTGGGCCGTGTGTGTGGCTGTGTTCTAGGCTGTAGTATGCTGACTACTGATTTTTCTAGTAACTTAGTTGATAAACCCAGATGTATGAGGGATCTTCAGAAAGTTCACGGAAGGATTCATATTATCTAATTCCACTTTTGAAGTACCCTTGTGTAAGTAATTCAGGGTCTCCAAAAAATTAATTTTAGGACAATATATTTGTAGTAATTTAAATCATTCCATTTCATGCAAACTGCATGCATTTTCCTAAGGGCTTTCACATTCATTTTTACTTTTATCTGGATCTTTAACACTCCTTTCAGGAGGATATTAATTTTTTTTTCCTTTTCCTTTTAAAATTATTAAAACTCATTATTAAGGTAACATTTTTAACTTTTACAAGCTGAGGAAACCAAGACTTAGAGTAGTGTAATTTGTCCAGATTGACCCTGAGAGCACAAGATCTTTATTTTCCTATTTTCTATTTTATCAAAGAACTATGAACACAATGAGCAGCTATCTCTGATCCCTCTTTGTGTTAGTAGAATCTCCTTTACCCTAAAATTTTGAAAGTAATTCAGATCTAAACCTAGCACTATGACAATTCTCTGAATGCTGAATTCATTCAAAATAATCAGAAAGTAAACTTTGGTAACAATAACTCCCTAAATGAAGCCCAAGTAAGCAGAAGGTGGTTTCCAAGAATAACCACCTCTAGAAGTTCACAGCAGCTGTAAAAATATATCTGCAGTTGAAACTTAGCTTACAGTATAAGGGTACTTGAATTTTTCTTTTTCTTCATCTTCTTCCCTCCCCCTCCAAACTACTTAGATATATCGAGCATCTTTATTTATTGTTGTTGGTACAAAGGTCAAGCACTTCTATATGAAGGAGAGCTCTCACTGGGGGGAAAAAATTGAGAAGAAAATCTTGTACCAGTTTGGTATTTTTTTTTTTTTTTCCTCCCTTGGTCAGAGTTGTTGTTAGCAGTGGTGGGCAGATAGTGTGTTTTCTACAGTGCTTACCTCCCAGGTAGATATGAATTGATTGACTTTGGCAGCGGTTATTATTATTGTTACTTTGAGTCCTCATGATGTAACTGCATTGATGGTTGTGTCATATTTTAGCAGAGAGGTAGCAGAAAATCGAATGTTTTATTTACTGTGTTATTTCAGTCATCACGTCTTTTTGAAAATGAGCCATGTTGTTCTGTCCAAATGAGGATCACTCAGAGCAGTTGAGCACTGTTAGTGTTATTGGTTGATATGGTTCAAAATTAAGAAAATGCAGGTTAACCGAATCTGTAAAGATCAATGTGAATTTCAAACTCATCAGGCCAAAATCTCAATTCCTAAATATTCTGTAAGTACATTCTAATTAGTATTATTTAGTTGGTCTTTCTGAGAGTAACTTTGTATTTGGCCCTTTTCAAAGTTATGTCAAGGTAATTTGGTTTTGTCACCAATTTGTATTTTCTTCCCTTTCTTCATCAGGCAGCTGAGCTGAGCCGGCTGCATGAGGCAGTGTGTCTGCTGCTTCAGTAAAATGTGACCCAGGAATCCTGATTTTACCTCTTTGTACTGCAGCATCCACATCTTATATCCAGGCTATTTTTTGAGGATTAAATGAATTAATACATAGAAATCTCTGAATTCCTAGCACATAGTAAGCGCTCAATTAATGTGAGCTATTTTTATCTATTTTAAGATGGCCACCTTCTCTGCACATTGGCTAATGTAAAAATATGTGCCACAAAGGTCATATTTGGCTATACTTGTTCTAATTGGTTTTTATAGAGGTCAAAGTTCATTGGAGAAATTGCAATAAAATGAGTACTGTGATACTATTACATAACATTGCAAGGACACATTAGTCCATTTTTACATTCATCGATCATTAAATTTTGTTATTCACTCTAACACTAAACCAAGAAGTGGCTGGATTTTTAACAGAGATATTTAGAAGTGAGATTAAAAATAACTTCCTCCTTGGGACCACATTCTCAATTCATAGAGAAGTATGCAATTACATACGTTTCTCAAATCCCACAATTGCATTCTTCTGAAGGAAATGATAGTTGCTGTTTCAAGAATATCCTTGATATCTCATATCGGTAACGTTTTATATTTGTTTAGCGCTACATTGTTTACAAATCTTGGTAACACCTCCACCTACCTCTTAGAGACCCCTGGAAGTGCAGTGGGTATTTTAAGGCCCTTCATTTAGAGCTGAAGATGCCCAGAGGAATTATGTAATTTGATTACTGTCTTCTGGTTCAGGTGAACTTGTAAGTCTAATGATTCAAAGTCTTATATTCCTGTCTCCTCTCCCTTCCTCTCTCTTTCCCTCCCTTCACTTCTCCTTCTTTCTCTTTTTTTCCTTCCTTAAGACACTGTATTTTTTTTTTTCATTGATTAAAAATAGCCCTAATCATAAGGGACTTCACCTGGCTTCCTAGTTCAGGTATATTTAAAATACATTTGAAGTTATTTCTACAGTAAGGGATAGATAGGCCTTATTTGCCAAAGAGGCTTTGAATGCTTTACTGTGATGTTAACTTCCAAATTAATACAGTGCCCGCTCGGGGAAAAAAAAAATTAAACTGTTAAAGAAACTAGGGACACCATCATAAAATATGTAAGTTAAAGAAATGGAGAGCTGCAGTATGACCCAGCCATCTGGACTTAAAAATCTTAGAATAAAGAAGCCCCTCGCTTTCTTGTTTTGTATAGGTATATGGACTGTTGAGGTCAGGTTTGGCTCTTTGGTCATTGTGTCAAGATTCCGGTGCATCTAGAACTGCTCCAGCCCCCTGCTAGACAGCTCTCGTGGTTCACTGCTCTTTTGTTCAGTCATTTGCACAATCATCCATGTACTCATTCATCTATATTATACGGAGTGCCTTCTTTGTGCCAGGTGCTGATCTAGTTGCTGTTGACAGTATATATCAGTGAACAAAACAGACAGATCCATGCCCTTACAGAGCTGGTATTCGTGTGGGAGCAGTGAGACTTGTTTCCATATGAGTGTGATAATAAGATTAAGATTGTATGCTTAATGTCACTTTGGGCTTTGACAGCTTCAGAGGTGACCTTTGCTGTATTTGATATCTTTCGTACATGAACACCTTATAAGACTGCCAGGCTTTGAGAAGGCAGGGATTAAGGTAGCCTGAAGAAATTAGGGAAGTCTTGTGGAGGAACTGAAAGCTGGAAAACCATTTAAGATAGTGGCAACATCAGGTAGATGGATGCAAATTCGGTTTACACCTAGAATAACGAGAACAAGAGCGCTCAGGGGATTTTCAAGTTTCAAACAATAAAGATGTCAACATGACTTGGGGGATTTTGAAGTTTAAATAGTAAAGCTGGGCCAAATTTTGGACAGCTTTGAATATCAGGCTGATATTGGAATCTAATTGTTTCTGCTTTTAGAGGATTATTGTAGTTTCTTGATGAAGAGGAGTGATTAAAAATACACACGAATGAATAAAATACCATTCCATGAACTCAAAGGAAGATGGAATTTCTCATCCTGACTGTGACTGAATAGCTCTGTGTCCTTGGGACACACATAATCTTTATAGACATCAGTTTCCTCACTGTAAAATAGACATTGAGGAGATGTTCTCCAATATCCTGGGTTTTACAAATATATAAATTTCTGATTTCTGCATCTCTTCCAGCATTTACTGATCTGTGGCTTTGTGAGCTTTTTCTGTAGGAGATGATGGTCTTTTATGTCAGATATCATCTTGAAGTCAGAGAAGGTGAAAGCACTTTGAAGAACTGAAAGAGAACTCCAGGTTTTGCCTGATGGAGAACTGGACGTGGTGGTGTAAAGTGGGTACTGTGTGGTTTAGGGTGATTTAGGGCATAGAACTCTGGACTTATAATCAAAGGACATGTCTTTGAGTCCTAGTGCTTCTCCCCATGAGGTGTGGAATTCTGAGTAACACATTTAACCTTTCAGAGTTCTGTCTGTCTATTTGTAAAATACGAATTCACAAAGTCTACAAACATCACAATGTTTTAGAAAGAACTACTTGAGATAATACATATAAAAACACTTTGTAAAATGTTTAAGCATTCATAATTAGTAGTATTCATAATACTACTAATAAATTATTTCCCGCACATCCCATATGAGATATAATAACAGAATTTAATGTTGTTTACTAGGCACTACTCTCTTGATGCCACAACCTCATCTGGAGAGAATAAAATGACTTAATAGGTGTTTGAATTTGATAGGCAATTATGTGCAATTCTCTTTCCTTATGATTTCTGGTCTCATAGAAAAATATAATGGAACTTAATTTGTACTTGCTTTACCATATCATTTAGATGACGTGCACTTGTTTAGATTTTTGAAGGAACAAGACACATGGGTTGATTGGAGATATGGTGCAGAACAGAACGAAATGGATTTAATAAGAAATATGATCCCTACTGTAAAATTTCTGGTGTGTTTAGGAGTTTTAAGGAAACCTATTCAAGAATGGAATATCCTGATATCACATTAAAGGTAATGTTTTGAGTTAGAGTCCAAATAAAGACTTTAGTGCATCCTGTAATTTTTATCATTTTCTGGTAATCAAAATTTGTAGCAGTGTTAAGATGTTTTATCCTTTGGTTTTATTACTTTGGCTTGCTCGTGGCATGAGTAGCATGAGTTTTCTGCAATTCTGAATGTTGCTGGTGTTCACTACTGCACTGAAGGTGCCTAATAGGGCACCGCACAAGCGGACGGAGACAGCCAGTGCATTTAAACAAGGGCACGTTTAAATAGGGAGTAAGAAGCCCGAGGTTCCACTCAGGAATTTTAACAGATCCCTTCTACTTCCCCTTCCCTTAATCCAAACTTACTGAGTGCCAGTCATGCACCTGGCAAAAACTTCTTGCTTGTCTCCCACCAGGGTTCTAAGGGCCATGAGCCAGTCAAAAAATGATTGACAGTTCAGTCAGAGAGTCTGCTAAGTCACAACTATTAAAGCACATGGAATTCCCATTAGACAAATGTTTTTTGGACCTAATCCAATGATAATAATCTATCAAAACAAGTTGTCTAATCTTAGGAGTTAACTTGAAAAGAGAAGTGGATGCAGGGTGAATTGCAAAATGTTTGCACGTGTAAGTTCAATTTATTTAATTTTAAATAATTAGGGCATGGCAATGATTAGTGCTAATTGGAGCTGTGTCAGGCTGAAAGAATTACCCAGATATGTTTTGAAGACTCCTGAGAGATTTTTGCAGTAAATCTTATTTAACTCCAGAGTTTTTAAAATTGATAATACTAAAAATAATAGGCATACCACTTAGTGAAATAAAAACCATATTTCAACCCAATCTAAAATAATTGGAAATAAAGTATTTTAGTGATAGCTACAAAGGCTAGGCATGCTTAAAATGATTAATGGGAAGTATTCTCATGGCCCTTAAAATAGGTATTTAATAAACGCAGAGTTCTTTTTTAAACTAATTTGAAGTAAGATCAAACTTTTGGGTTGTATTGAAGTCTCATTCAAATGGAGGACAAACACTGCAGTGATTATATGGGTTTGAAAATCTTCCTGTGAAGTTGCCTGTGAACTCTCTAAACATCTCAGTTTTCATATATGATCTTTAAAAGTTAGTATGATCAAAACTTAATTTCAAATTTCGCATTAAAGGGAAAGGAAGAAATTAGGTAGATTACAATTACATAAAGATTTTAACTATTTAGATTGGTAGACACCACCAACAGGCTTCAAAAATTGCATATTGACAAGTTGCTTCTGGCAAGAAGGCATTTTTGGAGAGATTATCAGAACAGAACCTGAACTGAGAAACTTTTTACTGATTTCCAAACATCTGGCTTATGGCCGCTTAGCAGCTACATTAATAATCTCAGTGTCTGTATAACATGAACTATGCAACTAGCTTATTATATGTAAAGTGAGTATAATTTGAGGGTCACCCTTCAGATGACTAATTCCAGCTAAAAAATGTATATACATTTAAGAAATGTTTATTTGATGGTGCAAATATTAACTTATGCTTTTAGAAAAGTTATCCTACTTATTTATAATAAATATTGCCATTTAGATTTATTATTACTTTCTAAAAAGAAATTCACCTTCTGAGTAACAAGATGCAATAGGACTGAAAAATAATTCTTTTCATGAAAACTCAAATCGTATTTTTTTTGTCTTTTTCCACATCACCCGTATATAGACTCAATTTTTGTTTTTAAGGTGTTTTCAAATAACTAGCCTTATCACCACTTTGCTGCTTCTTACGCATCTTCCTATATTAAATGGAACAAACCAAATAGTTTAAACCAACAAAGATTTGGACTATTTTTGTGATAGAGTTGTTTTTTTCTGTAATAGATTGTAGTAACCATAACTCTCTTTGCTACTCTGATGTACTTAAATTTAGCATGGCCGTCCATCTATTCACTTTTCTTTCAGTTGGGAAGGGGGTGGGTATAGGTGATGAAACCCACTGTTTGCTGAGTAAACCCAGAATGTTCTATTTGGCTGGTCCTGAGAGTATTCCAGTTCTGTTTGATTCTGCTATGAATGACTATGATGCCCAGACAGCACTGAGGCACTTCCAGTGCCCAAGTAAGTGTCACAGTGTTGTCTGGGAATTTCTGAATAATTGAAAGATATTGTAAGAATTATAAAATTGGATTCTTTTCCATGTGAAAATTTTCTTTCAAATAATTATTTTGCCTCAGTTGTCCAATCAAGAAAACAAATGTTTAAAAATCAGTGTGGCATTTTGAGAATAAAGACAAATTCTGTGAGAGATATGTGTAAAGCTGCATTTTTATCTGTGAGTTACAGTTAATCATCCATTTGGTATTGAATTTACTCTTAATATTTAGCAGAAGGAATAATTATAGGGTCTGAGCATATTCTCATATAACATTAAACATTGAAATTATGCTCTTATTAATGGACATCTATGAGATATGTATGTACATTAAGTTTTATTTATGTATATAAAATCTTTTTCTTATTGGTGTCTTTCGTATTTTCATAGGAAAACTCCCATACTCATTAAATAGCTGTCTATTATGACATCTTTGAGAGAAGAAGGCTGTCTTAGCCTCCCCACTGAGTGAAGTCTCATTATAATTTGTCTCTTTGTTTCCAAAATGCTGGGCTCACATGCTTAACTCATTAATGAGACTGGAACGCATCTCATAATGGCTGGTTTGTCGCACTGAAGCCACACAGGGTTAAAAGAATGTTGCAGTTTAGTCGATTGGCGGAGGAAAAGCATTTGCAGTGCAGTTGCCCAGTTTAGGAGTTATTGACAGAGAAAAGTTCTTTTTCCAAATTCAATTAATTTTGAGCTCTTTTAATTCTATTTCTCCCCATTAGATATATTCTTAAAGTACAGGAAAAGGAGTGTAACAAAAACAAAAGTGTTCTGATAGTCAAAGAGAGGTGTCTTCTTTACTTTTGTTGACAACTTTTGTTTCTTGGTTCACAAAGGATATTTTCTTCAGATATTTTCTTGATAAAGGCTGGATTGTTTTGGGGCTAACCTGATTTGACCATAGCGCACTGCCTGGTGGGAAGTGTTAAACCTCTTATTTTAAGCTAAACAAGATTACTCTGAAGGCTGGCATTCAGGAGCTTGCTCTTAGTGCACTGGGTTAAGGGCTGTGGCACACCCCTCACAGTTCAACTAATTGAATTCTTTGGGTACTTCAGTTTCTGATAGTTACCTCTAGAAGAGGCTTGCCATAGATATGCAAGACATTGCTAACTGCATGATTTCCCCATGTTAGCTTAATGAGAATGAATGGGTCACTATGCCAACCAAAACACCATAGCAATGGGTCTAGAAGCATCTTCCCCTCAATATTTGCTTCCTGTTTAGGGGTTTATACTATACTATAAATGCTATAGAGTGTCAGACAAAAACCAAATAGGATTTGAAATCAATGTCATCTAATACGATACATATAAGCAACTGTGGTTAGTTACCCTGAATTTTATCCTATTGTTCAGTCTTTTTTTTTTTTTTTTTGACTAATCTGGAAGGCAGTTAAAATGTTAA
>NW_007726816.1:557547-629955 GCF_000696425.1 Galeopterus variegatus | reverse complement strand
ATTATAAAATTGGATTCTTTTCCATGTGAAAATTTTCTTTCAAATAATTATTTTGCCTCAGTTGTCCAATCAAGAAAACAAATGTTTAAAAATCAGTGTGGCATTTTGAGAATAAAGACAAATTCTGTGAGAGATATGTGTAAAGCTGCATTTTTATCTGTGAGTTACAGTTAATCATCCATTTGGTATTGAATTTACTCTTAATATTTAGCAGAAGGAATAATTATAGGGTCTGAGCATATTCTCATATAACATTAAACATTGAAATTATGCTCTTATTAATGGACATCTATGAGATATGTATGTACATTAAGTTTTATTTATGTATATAAAATCTTTTTCTTACTGGTGTCTTTCGTATTTTCATAGGAAAACTCCCATACTCATTAAATAGCTGTCTATTATGACATCTTTGAGAGAAGAAGGCTGTCTTAGCCTCCCCACTGAGTGAAGTCTCATTATAATTTGTCTCTTTGTTTCCAAAATGCTGGGCTCACATGCTTAACTCATTAATGAGACTGGAACGCATCTCATAATGGCTGGTTTGTCGCACTGAAGCCACACAGGGTTAAAAGAATGTTGCAGTTTAGTCGATTGGCGGAGGAAAAGCATTTGCAGTGCAGTTGCCCAGTTTAGGAGTTATTGACAGAGAAAAGTTCTTTTTCCAAATTCAATTAATTTTGAGCTCTTTTAATTCTATTTCTCCCCATTAGATATATTCTTAAAGTACAGGAAAAGGAGTGTAACAAAAACAAAAGTGTTCTGATAGTCAAAGAGAGGTGTCTTCTTTACTTTTGTTGACAACTTTTGTTTCTTGGTTCACAAAGGATATTTTCTTCAGATATTTTCTTGATAAAGGCTGGATTGTTTTGGGGCTAACCTGATTTGACCATAGCGCACTGCCTGGTGGGAAGTGTTAAACCTCTTATTTTAAGCTAAACAAGATTACTCTGAAGGCTGGCATTCAGGAGCTTGCTCTTAGTGCACTGGGTTAAGGGCTGTGGCACACCCCTCACAGTTCAACTAATTGAATTCTTTGGGTACTTCAGTTTCTGATAGTTACCTCTAGAAGAGGCTTGCCATAGATATGCAACACATTGCTAACTGCATGATTTCCCCATGTTAGCTTAATGAGAATGAATGGGTCACTATGCCAACCAAAACACCATAGCAATGGGTCTAGAAGCATCTTCCCCTCAATATTTGCTTCCTGTTTAGGGGTTTATACTATACTATAAATGCTATAGAGTGTCAGACAAAAACCAAATAGGATTTGAAATCAATGTCATCTAATACGATACATATAAGCAACTGTGGTTAGTTACCCTGAATTTTATCCTATTGTTCAGTCTTTTTTTTTTTTTTTTTTGACTAATCTGGAAGGCAGTTAAAATGTTAATAGGCATTAATGTTGGTGTGAATTTTCAATTGTTCAGTTTTCTTGGCTAGCGGCTTTCAGATATTGACTTATCAAAGCCCATCTTTTCAATTTCATTTAGTTTCTAAGAGCTTTTAGTCTAGTAACAACCATTTTTTAAGTAGTTTATCTTTTAGAGCAGTTTTAATTTTACAGAAAAATCCAGAAGATAAGAGTTGCAGTATACTTCACATCCAGTTCCCCATTATTAACATCTTACATTGTAAGTATAGTACATTTTATGCAATTAATCAGCCAGTGCTGTTACATTATTAGCTCGATTCCACAGACTGTTCATGTTTCTTTAGTTTTTTACCTAATGTCCTTTTTCTGTTCTAGGATGCTGTGTAGGATAGTACATGACATTTACTTGTCAGGTCTCCTTAGGCATTTGGTTGTAATAGTTTCTCAGACTTTGTTTTTGATGACCTGGACATTTTTGAGGACACCTAGTTAGGTATTTTGCAGAATGTCTCTTCATTGGAATTTGCCTGATTTTTTAAAAATTATTTTATTTTAATGGTTAGTCCGGGGTTATGGGTTTGAAGAAGAAAACAGATGTAAAGTGACATTTTCATCACATCATACCAAAGGAACATAATATCAATATGACTTATCACTATTAATGTTGACCTTGATCAATTGACAAAGATAGTGCTTTTCAGGTTTTTCTGCGGTAAAGTTACTCTCTCCCAACACCTCCCCACCCTTTTCATTCTGTACTCTTTGGAAGGAAGTCACTATGCACAGACCACACTTAAGGATGGGGAATTATGTTTCCCATCCGTGAGGGTGGAGTATGTACATAAATTATTTGGAATTTTTCTGCAAAAGAGATTTGTCTCATCTCTCATTTATTTATTGTATCATTTATTTCTCAGTATGGACTCATTTATTTTGTGCTTTGAGTTATAATTCAATGCTACTTTATTTTGCTGCTCAAATTGTTTTGGCTTTGGCCGTTGGGTGCTCTTTAAGTGGGTTCCTGTGTCCCTTTGACATTTGGACATCATTGTACTGTATGTGTGTTTTGAACACTTCTTCACTTTCTGGCACTGTAGGTTGCTCCATGCTCATCTTGTATGTTTCTTGCCCCAGTCCTAAAATCTGTCCATTTCTCTGAGGAGCCTTGGTTACTTTTATGGGAAAATGGTAATAGAAACCAAGATCAGGACACTAGGTGACAACCATTTAAGGAATAAATAAAACAATTTTCAAAGTAATATTAAGAAAAATCTTTTTCACATATGATTAAATGAAAGAATAGATGATCATATTAAGTTTCTTCTATTACCGTATATATAAGATTATGAGGCTAATAGTTGTGATTGTTATTGAAATAAACAAATCTGTTGTCCCTGGTGACCTTTTACTACCAAATTAATTCAAATATTTTTTATTTTAAACCTTGGTTAAATATCGTGTGTCGTTAAATCAGATACTTTAAATGTGCTTTGATAATCTTTGGATTTTCATATGACCATGGTCTCCCCTCTTGAAAACCTTGTTTAGTAAGCTATAATCTGGTCTTTAAAAAAAAAATCTAAATTTTCTTCATTGAATTTCAATCTATAATTTACTAAGTTGTTACCTGTTTACCTGGAGTTCTACTAATGCTTTCTGATGGATGTTTGAACTCAGGAAATATTATGGTATAATATAGAGTCAGCTTAAATAAAGAAAAATTCTTGTAATCCAAAACACTGAATGTCTTAACACACTGCTTTATGTTCCTTATTATTTTTTTATGTTCCTAAATTATTTTCTCACAAAGACTCGATAAGCCCCTCCATTGAACCTTTTTATGTCTTTCGATACACCAAAGATTAAAATTCTTTTATCTTGTCTGTCAGTTGGTGTGAAAAAAGTTTCTAATCTTGCATAGAAGGTAATTATTAATAAGGAAACTCATTTTTCTTTTAAGGGGAGATAGAACTACCCTGACAACTTGATTATGGCAAAACTTTGATTACTCACACAGATATGTTCTAGAAATAATTTTAAATTATACTTTTAGCCATGCATTCCTTCATGTCACATGTTCAGAAAATTATACTTTTATATTCATGTTTTCGGGTGAGTGTCCAATGAGAACTATTTTGGGAAGGAGAGGATCTAAGAGAAATCCTATATTATTGATATAAGGAAAGCTTATGACTTCAGTGATGAATAGTGGATACAAAATAGAGGATGATAGATTTTTGTTTTTTCTTGATAGCCTTTTCTCTGTCTTAAAACTTTTGGATACTGATTTTTATCTACTTTATTATTACAACTACTATCATTGCCAAGGGCTTAATTTGGAATTAAATGAGCCTTGTGCCTAAGTAATTCATTCTTATTAGTTTGCCAAAAAGTGAGTCTCATGATAGTTTTAATACTCTAAGGCAGAATGTTTACATTTTTTCATTGAGACTAAAATATTATTTTCCAGTTTCTTTTATTTCCCAGAATATCTGAGGTCAGAAGACAATATTGCAGCTGCCATCATCAGTGGCAGTTTTCCTTGAATAATAGAGAGGGGAGATGTTATAGTTGAATTTTCCTTCATTCTTGTTTTATTTCCATTGTCAAAGACTCCCACAGCAGAAAATAACTCACCACAGAGCTGCTATAAAGGCATTACCACTAATTAATATGGCAGAATCTTCTTATTAGTGTCTCTGTATTTCAGGTCATGTGTAGGGAAGATTTTGATGTTCATGATAAATTTCACTTTGCTTGTTATTTTCTTTAATTCCATTATTGTTTCAAATGTCTAGAGATAAAGTTGTAATCCATGAACATTACATTCTTGGCTGATTTCCATTCTATGATTTTTCTATCTCTAACAGTTCCAGAAATCCCTCTAAAATTTTGTAATTAGAAATTTTTTTTTGTTTTTTACATAAAATGGAGAGTAGAGCTGATTTCCCTTTTTATGTTAAAGAACTTTTAATCTCTAACAGTTCCAGAAATCCCTCTAAAATTTTGTAATTAGAAATTTTTTTTTGTTTTTTTACATAAAATGGAGAGTAGAGCTGATTTCCCTTTTTATGTTAAAGAACTTTTAAAAAGATGAAAAACCTATTTGAATTTAAGAAAATTAGATTTTCATAAAGCAGTTCTATATTATTTTATGAGCAAATAGGGGAATTAAATCGTGAGGAAACCCTGCCCATTCATTAACTGGCGTGACATATGTCTGGTATGAATATTTTTGGTAGGCATGCAATAATTGTCCCATTTCTAATTCTACTTTTACAATGAAGTTGTCATCAGGAAATTGTTCTTCAGAGTATATGCTATTGCTTTTATGTGTACTTTTCATGGAGAGAGAGAGAGACAGAAAATATGCTGACATAAATGTGAAAAGGCCAAGTTTCTGTGTGGGTGACAACCAGGTTGTTGAAAATGGTGCCTTGGAGTTGTGAGCAATATTGTTTATATGCCTTTGTGGGGATATTGGGAGTGAGTTTTTAGCATAACAGGATTTAAAAATGTGTGAGATAAAGATAGATAAAAATGGACTTTTAAAAGTTTGAGAGTCAGAGTAAATCACAATAATTGTATTTAGATTGTTGGGATATGGAAAAGTATTTTTTTAATGTTGAGAAACTTAATTATAAATTATAAGTGCATATAATAACTATAATAACATAGAAAAGTATAGGACTGAAGACATCAGATACCTATATGACCATAACCAGAATTTATATTTGTTAACATTATTTGTATATTTTTCAAAAATTTTTAAGCCAGTAAGTGTACGTTTAGGCATATCACATTGTCAAACCTTTTAGTTGTTTTTAAATACATTTTTTGGGACTGTGGATAAATAGGAACCATTCACAAATTCAAAGCCATCTTTGACTCTTATCCATGGACCCATCTGTCTTCCCGTTAGATCATCATTTCATGTTTGGTGTAAATATTTCTAGACTTGGAGGAACAAAAAAGGCCTTGCCTGTGTATATGTGCATTTGTGAAAAATATATGGTATTTTTTTCTGAATGGCCATTATGATTCTATATCATGCATATTTTGCAACTTGATTTTTCACTAGTCATGCTGTTACATGATTTGATTTGTCTTAATAGCTTTATAATATTTATGTTGATATATGTGTATGTAACATAAATATATCTCTCCTTATATATTATATATATGGTTTATTTATTTTATTTGCCATATGGATTAAGAGAATATGGGTATAACTTGATTTGTTTCTATATTACCCTATGGAAATTTAGTTATTTCCTTTCCTTTTTTTTTTTGCTTTCATAAACAGTTCTGCAGTAGATGTTCTTATGTTTATATCTAAGAAATTTTGTTAATATATGTAACTAAATAGTGATTACCCAACCATAGGTGATACATATGATTAATTTTACCATATATTTCCAAATTTTCTACAAAAATTGTACAATTTCTGTTTTCCCAGAAGTATGTGATTCCTCCTGTTTCAACACAATTTAAGTGATGTTTATATCCAATTCTCTTTAATTTTTTCACTTCAGTTTACTTAAAATATATTTTTAATTTTTTATGAACTAATGGATTGAATATCTTTTCAGATGTTTATTGTTGTCTTTTAATTTCTTGTCTATTTTTAATTTATATTTTCTATTGGGTTGTTTGCCTTTTATGATTCATATTTAAGAGGTTTTTCTTTATTTTAATTCTGGGAACAAATCCTTTCTTCTGTATATAACAAGACTTGAATATTTCATCCCTGAATTTTACTTATTATAAAGGTCTCAACTCCTTTATAGCCTGGCCTTTTGATACTCATTTATTATACAAAGAATTCAATTTGTCCCAGATCTTGGGAGAAAGCATTATTTATGTTTCTTTAGGGTTTGTTCATTTAGAATGAGGAAAATATGCTTTAAACATTTTGAAATGAAAACCAGAGTCCAACAGCATTTTTAATGTCAGTACTAAGAATTAAATTTGTACATATATGCGATTATTCTCAATCTTGGCTGCATTAGAATCATCTAGATTTATTCAGACTAGGGTACGGGTAATTTTAAAAGCTCGTGATTGATACTGATGGGCCTTCAGGCTTGAAAACTATCCTTGAAGACACTATGATTCTTCTCCCAAAGCATTTTGCTAGACAGAACAGAATATGTGAATCTCCAAGAGCACAAGGTCTCTCATCTTTCTTATGACAGGTGTATGTCCAGTGCATGGAACAGTGCCTGCCACATACAGCAGCCTTAATGATGTGCTGAATAAACTGATTGTGTTTTAGCTACCAAACTGTAGTGCTTTTCTAATGCTCCCTATCAAAGGTTGTACTCAGATCATGTTTAAATTTCCAACACTTTGGCCGGCCCGGTGGCGCACTGCTACAGTGCACCGCTTGGGAGTGCGGTGGCGACACGAAAAAAGACAAAAAGGAAAAAAAAAAAATTTCCAACACTTTGGCCGGCCCGGTGGCGCACTGCTACAGTGCACCGCTTGGGAGTGCGGTGGCGACACGAAAAAAGACAAAAAGGAAAAAAAAAAAATTTCCAACACTTTGGCCGGCCCGGTGGCGCACTGCTACAGTGCACCGCTTGGGAGTGCGGTGGCGCTCCCGCCGAGGGTTCGGATCCCACATACAGACCGGTTCCCGCTCACTGGCTGAGTGAGGTGCGGGTGCAACACCGAGGGTTGCGATCCCGTTGCCGGTCCCGGTCCGGTGCGGGCGTGACACTGAGGGTTGCGATCTGTTGCCGGACACGAAAAAAGACAAAAAGGAAAAAAAAAAAATTTCCAACACTTTGAGGTCTCATCTTCTTTGGACTTGGCTAGTGTTAACTTTCAAGTCTTTGGTAGCAGTTCATTGGAGCTTTCAGGCATTATAAGTTCATCTCAGAAATAACTGTTGGACCAGTTTTATACATGAGGCCAAGGACAAAGAAATGTTAAGGCTAATTATGTGGTTGCTTGGCTCCTAGTCATAGCTCGATATAAATCTGCTAATTTGATTTAATCCATAAATCAGAGCATAGGGACTGAATTACAAATTAAAACATTTTCCATACTTACTTTTCTTTCACCTTGTTTTTTAAGGTCTCTCCACAGGAACAGTGAATGGGATTAGAAGAGAGGTTTGATTTTATCAGAGTGTAGAACAAAATTCTACATTTTTACTAGTGATAATGTTCAACAAAATTCTATGAGAAAGCATTAAAGAGACTTGAAAGTTGCAATTTCAAATTTAGTCTGATACTAAAAAAGTGGTAGCAAATCACAAGGCCTTAGAAACTCTTCCACTTCAAACATTAACATCACCTTTACCTATTGGTTCAGTTTCCCTTTAAAAGAGTCACTTATATAGCCTTGCAGACCTCATAATTTAGTATTAGTGTGTGAGAGCGTCTCACTTCAGAACCTTAGTATCTTTTGATCTTAATTATTACATCAATTTTTTAAATGGGAGGCTGTATATGAAAATGTTTTAAAATACTATGTAAGTTAATGTTAGCATTTTTTATTTATGATTTTTTAATTCATGTCATTTTCTCAATGCTTAGACTTCTGTTATAATATTTACTATTGAATAGTTTTCATTACTCACATCTTTATTTTATAGTTCATTGTATTTAAGTATTCTTTCAGCATAATAAATACTATAATTTTACTGTCTTCAACCTCAGTGTTTTATTGTAGTAATTATTTAAAAAATTAAAGATACTTTTTATTAAAATTAATGAGTGAGTAAGGTAGTTTTGTTTTGTTATGATATTCCTATGTTTAGAAATAGAATTATGTTAGGGCTAACTGGAGTTTCATGACCAGCAGAGAAATCTGACCACATTTTTCTCCCCCATGTGGTTCTCTTGCCCTTTTGCTTTCTCTTGTGTGATTACAGCTGGTTTTGTAATGCTTTCTGTCTCCTACCCTCCTTCCTACTGTCTTGATCACACTTTAAAAGTAGGTTTTGGTACAAATACAGAATTCAGTTGTTTTTCAAGATCAGTTTTCTTTATCCATGATGTCTTTTTTCATTTATCTTTGCCAAATGGTATGTTTCTCCTTTGTAAGAGTACTCGATGATGAGGGTACTTCAAAAGGTTCATGAAAAAATAGAATTGAAAGATAATACAAATCTTTCCATGAACTATTTGAAGTACCCTCGTGTATGACTAATGAATCAAGCTATTACAACTTTGAGTATGGTTTTGTGTGTTTTCTAAAAATCAAGAAATTTTAGGACTTTTGCTCGGTAGAATTTCAAAAGAGCAATGGAATGGTTTGTAAAAGTTATTCTTAGATGATAATAAGGATTCGAAGTAAACATTTCATTTTGCCAGGACAGACCTGAAAGGTAAAGGTGGATGATGGTGCACACGTTACTCTCTGTACCATTAAAAATTCCGTACAACATTACCTGAATTAATCTTGAGTAAAAGTCTGGCATGGATATTTAAAAACACTGAGGCAGTTACTGTTGTGACCTTAGTATTACTGTGATCTGATACTAATGAATAATTCTACTTCTTATAATTGTCCATACTTTTCATTTAGTTGCTGTTTCTCATTTTCCTTATTGTGAATTTTTAACTTCTAACCACCTATTTCTTTACTTCATCTTTTACACTTAGAATTACCACTTTTTAGACTTAAAAGTATCCTGAAAAAAATTTTTTTTAAATATAAAAATGTACATATTACCAAAAAGTTGGGGAGAACCCTAAATGAATTACGAACTTTTTGTTTTGTAGAGATAAAAACTTCAAGAGTAAAATTCCATTAATAAGTTTACAATTTGGGGGCCGGCCCGGTGGCGCACTGGATAGTGCGCCGCTTGGGAAGCGCATTGGCGCTCCCGTCCGAGGGTTCGGATCCCACGTACAGACCGGTTCCCGCTCACTGGCTGAGCGAGGCGCGGGAGCAACACCGAGGCTTGCGATCCCGTTGCCGGTCCCCGGTCCGGTACGGGGGCAACACTGAGGGTTGCGAGCCGTTGCCGGACACGGAAAAAAGACAAAAAAAAAAAAAAAAAAAAAAAAAAAAATTTTACAATTTGGGAATAGCATACTCTGTGTTAAGAAGGGCAGTGTCATCTGTTTGGAGGAGATTCTTGTGGTATTCCAGGTGTTGCCATTTTGGACTAGAATGATAACAGAAGAAATGGAGAGAAATGGACCAATTTGGGATGTATTTTGAAGTGGAAGTGAGAGGACTCGGTAATAGATTAAATGTGGAGAGAAGGAAAGAGTCTGAAGAAGAAACTTGTTACATAGTATTACCGTGTTCGGAGATGGCAATGACTGGAAGAGGAACTGCTTTATTTAGTTTGGGAAGAGTATGAAGTCGGGATTTCTGTTTTGGGCATTTTGAGTTTGAGGTACCAAAGTGAATATACCCATTAAGCAATTGAGTTTAGACTGTGGAGGTGAAGGTGGAGTCATTAGCGTATGTTAATAATGTTCACAATCATGAGCTTTGAGGTAATGGAGAAGAGGGTCCATGAGCAGTGCTGTGGCTTCCAGCAGTCAAAGTTGGGGCGGATGAGAAGTCTGAGAAGAGTCCAGTGTGGCACTTGTATATGATACATAGAGACTGTTTAATAAAAGTTGCACATGCTTAAGATACATTGCTGTTTGCGAGTTGTTTTTTAGGCTAAATATTTGACATATGTTTTGTAAGGTTTCAAGCACCATTCTGAATGTCATTGAGCAAGACAGTTCTATACAATGCCAAAATGTTTATCATGAGAGATGGCATTACCACTGGGTCATTAAGGTTAGGATATGGTACCAATCATTCCCTCTCCACCTGCTGCCCCTTCATGACTTAGATTGTTAGGTGTCACTGATTTCTTGCTCAGGTTGAAGGAGTTTGCCAGAAAATTCTCATTAACAAGGATACCCTTTGACATTCCTCGTACAATTTTCTGTCTTTCTCTTGAAATAAGTTCATTATTAAAGTCATTTTATTTTTAAAAGTTGTCATCAACATGAAGAATTTTGGATTCATGAGGAATGTTATTAAATGTGGGATGTCACTGATGTCTGTGATAGCATGGTGTGGCAGATGAAAGCCTGGTATAGAAATTCTGCAAGGACATTCAAGACGATGAAATGCGGACTGGCATAGACATAGCTAAATGCTATTACTACCTTAGAGCTGAGCAGAGAATCCTGTCATACCCCATATTTCTTGACATGACTGTTCTTCATTTTACCCCAATATCTAAACTATAAAATAAGACAGTTATTAAGTGCCTACTATATCTTAGGCAGAGTGCTAAGTACTTTTATATTGTGGTCTCAGTTTGACCTGACACCACTTCTGAGAAGAAAATATATTGAACTCATTTTGTAGAGGTCGAGAAATTGAAGCTTTGGTTATTGGTATTTTAGAGAGGAAAAAGAAGAAAGATACTCCCCAAAAGTTACATACAAACTAGGACTCCGCAGTGTTTTTTTTTTTGTTTGTTTTTTGAGGTTAAAATTTTCCTAAACATGTTTAAAAGAAGGCGGAAATGATGTCATGTATTGGAGAAAAAAGGCTGTGTTTTTAACTGTCCATTTAAGTCTATTTCATCTCTAAATATTTAGTGAAATGTTTCCATGCTATATTGATAATGATCTTAATTCCCCCCTCCCCCTTTTTTTTTGGTTTCAGAGGAAGAACTTGTCTCTTTTCCTCAGCATTAGCTTGTTAACTTTCTGGGGGACCTCCCTTTTGGGTGCCCGGTTATACTGGATGGGAAACAAACCACCGAGCTTTTCCAACTCTGACAACCCAGCTGCCGACTCGGACAGCCTCCTGGCTCGCACGCTCACCTTCTCCTACTTGCCAACCAAGAACCTCTGGCTGCTGCTATGCCCGGACACCCTCAGTTTTGATTGGTCAATGGATGCTGTGCCTCTGCTCAAAACAATTTGTGACTGGAGAAACCTACACACTGTGGCCTTCTATACTGGACTCCTCCTCCTGGCCTACTACGGTTTGAAGAGCCCAAGCGTGGAACGAGTATGCAATGGGAAAGCTGTCACAAATGGCAGGCAGAATGCAAATGGACATAGCTGCCCTTCAGAGGTGGAGTACCGGAACTCAGAGATTAAACCCAGCTTTGCATCCAAAGTAGAAAATGGCATTAAAAATAATGCATCCCAGAGAACACAACTTCCTTCTACCGAGAACATTGTTGTTCTGTCTTTGTCTTTGTTAATAATACCGTTTGTTCCTGCCACGAACCTGTTTTTCTATGTCGGCTTTGTAATTGCAGAGCGAGTATTATATATTCCTAGTATGGGCTTCTGCCTCCTGATTACAGTGGGTGCCAGAGCCCTTTATGTCAAAGTCCAAAAGCGGTTTCTCAAGAGCTTGATTTTTTATGCTACAGCTACATTAATTGTTTTCTATGGACTCAAGACCGTGATCAGGAATGGAGACTGGCAGAATGAGGAAATGCTCTATAGGTCAGGGATAAAAGTAAACCCAGCTAAAGGTAATATTTTATTTATACTTTTACCTGGACAGTTTACACTTTCAGACTTTTTATATCTTTGCTTCTTAAAGCACAGTACTAAGAAAGAGGTCGTTTTATGCAATACCCATATCTTTCATTCTTCTTATTTTTTAAGGAGATTTGCAGTAAAACAAATTCTGAGATATAGCCAGCATTCCAGACTTGGAATAGAGAGATATTTTTCTGTGTTCCTGACTATGCATATCCAGAAGAATTAGAACTCCTGTTGTGTAAAAAATATTGACTATCCTAAGAATTTAGAAAAATGCTTGGTTTCTGAATTTAAAAATACTGATATGGACATCTCTTTCATCATGTGATGAAAGTCAGGTTATCCCACTTAAGTGTACTTTAGCTCTTCTGTTTTCCAAGCATCACCTGAGGAAATACCCCAAGACTTACATTGACATCTTTAAAAGATTTGGAGGTAAGGCTACCTCTGAATCTTGGAATCCTGTCTCTTGATATCAGTGTGTACACATGTAGATGTGAGTCACCCTTAGCCTTCAGAAGCTAGGTAATCTGGGTGTTGCCAAGCAGTTAGCATGTTCTTATTTAAGAGTTTAAGTCACTTAGGAAAAAAAAAAAAAACACGATTCACTGTACAGTGAGGAGATTGATTATACCTTTCGTTATTGCTTTTAATTTAGAAATTATTTTAGCAAGTCTCAGAATTGATAGCCAAAATAGAAAGTTATTTTCTTTAAAGCAAAGGCAATTCAGTATGATGAAAGGTAGAAAATGAATAAAAATAAGTGTACATATTTAGTGCAGAAATATAGCATAGTAAGTAATGCCAAATAGTGTTCTTCATAAGACTTTTGTTAGTTATTCATCTTTTAAATTAAGGCTGCTCATATAGCATTTGAACTGGGCTTTTTCTACTGTTTCCAACACAATTGTGTACCAGGATTCAAATACTGAAGGTGTGAAACTGTTCCAAATATGTAAAAATGTCCTACTGATATATATCAGGATATATATCCAAATATCTAGATATTCCAGAAGCAACTTTGGCATCCTTGTCTGATAAGCACAAATTAAAGTCAAGGGTTCAGTGAACAACTGCACATTTCTTTAAGCCAAGGAACTAATTGTTGGTGCTTATGATGCTTAATAGATAGCATGGATTTTAATGGGAAATAGAAGTGTTAAAGTTGAGCTATTGCATGGCATATAATTCCACAATTCTCTCTGAACAATCATTACTTTGTGGCTTTTATAGGTAGTGAGGACTGCACAGTTTATTGAATGCCTGAACTCAAATCTTGTTCTAAAAGTTGTTGCAATTCCTGCAGAATGCTTTTTCACCCAGCTTTTGCTCACTGGTAGATATAAGTATATAGAGCAAAGCTATATTGCGAATTTATTTTCCTGCTGTTTAAAACGGATACGTGGTAAGGAATTAAAACAAAATCCCCCAGCATGTTATTTGCATCACAGTGTTGTTCTGGAGGTTTATTATATTTATCAGTTAAGTTTCAGGCTAAGCTTCTATGACAAAGAGCCAAGATAACAGTGGCTTAAATAAGATAGAAACTTCATTCTTCTATGGAACAATCTAAGTATGTACAGCACAGAGCTGATAAGATGGCGCCATGGGTTTTGAGGATCCGTACTCCTTCTCTTTTGTTCCCTTGCCATCTCAGTGGTGTCACCCTGTCCATATGGTCCAAGATGGCTCATTGTCACATCAGCACTTCAGCTGACAGGAAGAAGGGGAGAAAGGGCAAATGGTGGGTGTGCCCATTCTCTCTAAGAGCATATCACAGAAATTGCACACACCATGTTTGCTTACAGACCATTGGCCACACCTAGCTGGGAAAGGCTGGGAAATGTTATCTGTATTATGGGAAGCCAAGTACTCAGCCAAGTTTTATTACTCTGTAAGAAGGGGGAAGGCATACTTATGCACAGGATGTAAGTAGCAGTCTCTGTCCCAGAGAAGATGAAAGCATTTTATGAACTCTTAAATATTTTCCAGCATTCACAATTATTGCTGACAGGCGTGATTCTGAATAAGCTATTTTGGTGACATGGTTAAAATGTTTGGTCTCTTCTTCATTCATCCATTCACTCAGTAAAACAATTATTAACCATTTCCGTGGTATCCAACTTATTTCCATGTCTCCTTCCTAATGCTCAGGAAGTGATATAGTATTTAGGCACTCCAAAATATTATTAAACGAATGCACAACTGAACAGTGTTAAGGCCATTGAGCCATCAAAAATTGAATTCCTGAAACTCACTGCCACAGCAGTGCCCCAGCCACTGCTGTAGTTGAAGTCTTTACCATCTCAGTTGATGGCATCTCAATTCCAACAGCTCTGGCCGACAACCTTGGAATCATCCATGTCTCCTCTTTTCCTCTCATACCCACATCCATTCCATCAACAAATCGTCTTACTTTGTCTTCAAAAATACATCCAGAGCTAGACCACTTTTTAGTACCTCCACTGCTACCACATGGCCCAAGACGCCATCATTGTTCCTCTGGAATATTATTAAAAGACTGATCTTCCAGTCTCTATTTTCTTGCCTTTTAGCATGTCTTGTAATTTTTTTTGTTTCAAGTCAGACATGATATATTGAGTAATAAGAACGAGGTAAATAGGCTTTTTTTTTTTTTTTTAAAGATGACCGGTAAGGGGATCTTAACCCTTGACTTGGTGTTGTGGGTAAATAGGCTTTAATGGAAGGTTTTATGTTTTATGTTAACCTGACTTGGTGTCAGACTGTATTTAATCTTTGCTATAGTCATAGGTGACAGAAGTGTCAAATTCCTCTGATGTCCCTTCTGTTGTCTTTGGGCTTCCCTAGGGACCCAGGGTTTGTTTTGCATCTTTTTCAGCCTTAATCCACTACTACTATACCAGAGCCCTGTTGCTGTGGTGGTATGTTGTGGGGGAAGGAAAATGTTCTATTATCTTACTATTAAATCTCATCTTCTCTGGGCTGTGACCTTCACAAATATTTCTTAGCATTCCCTGTGTCCCACTTCAGTGGAGATAGGAAGGCTAGAGGGGGCTGCAGTGGGAGGAATATCCTTCCCCCACAACTCTGGGACTAGGCTTTGGTATGGTATTTCTCCTGGAGAGTAGGCTTTTGGTATGGAGGATGCGCTGGCTATACCTCATAAGGTTTATTCTTCTTTTCTCCTCTGCCAAAGCCAGGAGAGCATATTCCTTGGCTTTTCTCAGTGAAAATCTGCTGAGGTCCCTGGACACAAAACCCAGAAAAGTGTGGGGGTCCCTTAAGAAGGCGGCCCCTAGGAGTTTCTCACTCTCAGTCTGTCAGTATTCAGCCTCCAGCAACTACTCAAAATTACCAGTTCATTGTTCCTAACAGTTTCTGCCTCCAGCAACTTCTGCTTCAGGTAAGCTTACTTCTGTGATTCTCGGGATTTGTGACTCTTCTGTCTCTCCAGACTTCAGGGTGGTGGTTAGCCCTGCCACCTCAGTTCACTCATGGTTTCAAGACAAGATTTTCCATTTATTTAGCTTTTTCTTGTTGTATGGGAATGATGACTTCCAAGTTCTTTAATGTTGAACCCCTCCTTCCATTTTTACATCCCTCCTGTCCACACTTAACCAGTACCACTAGTGATCATTTTGACACACAAGTCAGAGGGTGGCATTCCAGTGCCCTCAGTCTTCCACTGGCTCCCCATTTTTCTCAAAGCATGCAGTCACAGACAATACCCTATAATTCCCCAGCCTTTCCTTTCTTTGTTCCACTCCACTCCTGGGGGCCCCTGTCATGTGCCTTCTGTCTTTGATGTGCCAGGTAAGCTCCTGCAGCAGAGATTTTGCCCTGGTCCTTGCTTTTTCCTGGATTGTGTTTCCCTGGGTATTCTCACTGTAGTCTCCCTCACCTCCTTTAGGTCTCTAGTCAAAAGTTGCGTTATCAGTAAGGTGCTTTGTGCAAAATGGGCTCCCCTGTCAAAAACCACAGCTACTCCTCTGCTTCTGCCTTATCCAGCATTCTCCGATCCTCTTTCATGCTTCGTTTTTCTCATAGCACTTATCACCATTTGACATACTGTATTTTCTATATTTACATGCTTATTGTCTGGATGCATTGTCAGCATATGCTAGAATGTATGATGCAAAGAAAGGATTTTTGCATTTTTAAAATAGCATACATGTAGCAATGAGGAAACTGGTAGAGTGAAGGGATTCAGTAATGGATACATTGAATAACGAATGTTACAGTCATAGGCCTTCTCCTTAAGGAGTTCATAATCTCTTTAGAGATAGAATGTACATGCATGAAATAAGGCAAAAGTATGAAATATTATGCTGTTGGTCTACCAGGTACTGAGGAGTGCTTCATAATATGCGGGATAGAATTGGGAGTAGAGTTAGTTTCAGATACTGTGACTGCTGTCTGTGACATATGCTTGCATTTTGATACAAGATAAACTCTTTCAATCCAGGTTCCTTATTTTTTCTGTTTATAACAAGCTAATAATAATTCTGGCTACAGTTACTTCCTTAGCAATTATGAGACTGGCAATATTCTTTCTTAGGCAGATTTTTCTTAGTCTATTATGTTGTTCAAGCTTAGCAAAAGATTAGAAATTCTTTAAAGCCAGTGTTCTGTAAGGCTTTCTGAGATTACAGATTGAGTTAGGTTCTTTCCTGCCTTTGAAAGCCTTTGCAAATTTTGGAGTACTTCAGTCTAACATGTACTTTAACAGAATGTGATTTAAGCCTTATGAAGCATTATGCATTAAAACTGCTGCCTTCAGTAATGGGTTCTGTCGACAGCTGCCAGTCATTAACTGATTGGATGCAAATGATGATGAGTAAAGCCTGTCATAGTGACTGCTGCTAATTTATGGTTTAAATCTGGAGACTGGAGAAATGACAGCTGACTTGGACTATGTAAACCATAAGCCTGTTTCACTATGTGGTTGATAATGTCAGGAAAATACTAGACATAGTTGATTACTATAGTTTGCTGATTTCACAATGATTCTTTGCATTTTTGTGCTTAGAAAAGAAATTTTGTCTGACTGTCTTAATAAACAAGCTATGTTATGTTTGAAAAAAATTTTCTGCTTTAAACAACAAATTTTATAATCTGTATTGATTAGTATATGCTTGAAGAAAGCATTTTTAAATTCATTACAAAGCAGACAAATCTATGATCATCCTTCTTGTCGGACTCTGTCCTAAACTAAATCTAAATCCCTATGTTTCTTTAGCTCTCTGTAGAATTTGGCACCACCGTTCCCTGCTACTATGGCTTTCAGAGCACTACACAATTTTGTCTTTCTCTCATTTCCCACGGCTCTCTTCTGTGGTTTTGCTTCTCTCTAAATTGATGCATTATTCAAGGCTTGTTCAAAACCTGCCTTTATTTTCCCTTCACTATAGTATCTGGAACATTGGTATATAGTAAAGGGTCAATAAATACATCATTGAATTTCTAAGTTATGTTCCCAATGACCTCATATCTATGAGGAACTTTTTCACTTGGGTGATCTGCCAGCATCTCAAACTCATCACCTTTCTTCCCTAAAACCAACTACTTGCAGACTTCCTTATTAATTATGCTCATAGTCACAGACTAATAAAATTACTATACATAAACAGATCAGTGAGCACATGAACATAAAAAAAGAATGATATCCTATATGGCAGTTTATCTGTTATGGTAAAAGGCATTTAAAGCTTTTTAAGTTATATAGATTAAAAATCCAATTAGTTCTGAGAATGGTTGGTATATTAACTCTATAAATTTGCTTTAAAGAACATGCAAGTATGATTTTTAATTGTTTGAAAGCAGTTTCTTAGTTAGGAATTAAGCAGGGTTAATCTGAGGAAAATTTAACAAGCTAAAGTTTGTTTTTAATGCCTGTTTCTCATGTAAATATGTGAAGCGATAGAAATAAAAGGTATGTATAAACTAACACACATATTTTAAACTCTCAAGGTGATTACGCAAGCATTCTATATTCACTCCCCCACCTGGTGCAGATACAAATATTACCTGTTTAGATACAGAAAAACGGACAAAATTGTTGTTTCATTTCTGTAATGTTTGGCCGTTTTTCTTCCTTTCTGGAATAGTGTAAAACTGATAATTCTATTTCAATTTCACATGGCTTCAAATTTCAAGAAACAAGTATGGTGGAGGAATATTATTTTATTAAGGAAGCAACTCAAAGTTTAAGTGAAATCTCAACCTGTAAGCCATGCAAAATTGACAAATTTATTGTGGATTTTATGGTCTAAACTTTTATTCACCTCTAATTGAGTTTCTCTTTGACTTTGGTGAGCTGTACTTAACCAGCTAGCTTTGAAATTGTGTAATAAATTCCATTATATTTCTTCAATAATTTGCCATGGTACTTCTAAGATAAGATGAGAATTTTTCAAGAGACAGATTTTTTTTTAGAAAACATAATATTGACCAGTTAAGACAGGAAGGGAAAATACTGTAAGATTTTTGTTAAGACTTACTGTCCTGAGTTAAAAAAAGCTGTAAAACACAGATTTTCATTTTTAATAGAAAGACATGGTGGGAGAAAACTAGCTTAAAGCATCGGTAAGGGCTTGTTGAGAGCAGGAAATTAAATCAGGCTTCTATATGGTAAATAAATTGTATTTTGTCTTCTCAGTCCATCTTTTCTCTATTGAATAGAAAAAGGAAATATAAAATAATGGAGCTGTCAAGAAAAAATGAAAATGTCTCGTTGGCTGAACCAGATTAAAATATCTTAAAAAAGCAAATTTGCCAAATTGTTAAGGACCTTTTAAAGTACTTGATTCTTGAAGAAATCAAATATGGTCATTTTTCAGTTGGGATGGAGTAGTTGTGGAAGTTCAAATGCATGTGGTTTCCCTGACTTTAGGAATGAAATGGCTCGTACATTTTTTATTCATGTTGTCCCAGCCCTAATGACTGCAAGTACAGTTTTGGGGGTGGGGGATAGGGGGTGTGGGGGGGAAATACTAGACTACAACAGACTCCATGCAGATGGTCCTATGGTGTTTTATAGATGAAGCAGGTGACATACTGCTGAGTCTAAGTCATTGAGCTTATCCAGCAAAACTTTGAGGATCTTAATGGGCATTCAAAAACGTTTAAACCTGAAATTAGTGTTGTCTTTGATTATACTTATCGAGGATTATATTGCAAAGGAATTGAGACTAGCATATGATTAACAGAAGAATGAAGTTAAATTTTTCTGATTTTATTATTTTGTGTTTCTTAGTGCTCTAACATTTCTTTGCTTTTATTAAGTGTATGTGAAATATCTCATTCATAGAAAAATATGTAGGTATGCACACACATCATTGTATAGTTTAAAGAATACTACTAAAATTGCCATTTCACAGCTTAAGAGTATTACCAGTAACTTTGAAGATTTCTCTCTATACCTCTCCTTTTTTTCAGTTTTGTTTCTTTCAATTCATTTATTTTCTTTTCATTATCTTACGTGCTAGATCCTCTATCACAGTTTTAAATAGACAATGACAGCAGTTTTTTGGTTTCTTATTTTTGTTTAAAAATGTTTGATATTTCACTGTTATGTGCATTGTATAGTTTATCAGTAGAGTTGTCTTATTTCTAGCTGAAGAATTTTTTTCTACGAAGTAATATTGATGATGATACTCAGTCTGTTACTTTGAATTATATTAATAGATTTTCTAATACTGAGCCTATTTTGAACTCCTGGAATAAACTCAGGAATTGGTTATAATGTATTATCATTTCTATATTCTTTTGAAGTTGTGTTTCACCTGTGTACCTTAATGATTGGCAGTTCCTCTCTTCTGGTATCATATTCTAGTTTTAAAATCAATTGATCTTAATTTTATAGAATCAGTTTGGGAGCACTAGCTCTTTTTGTTCCCTGGAAGATTTTGTATAAAATTAGAATTATCATTTTGTTTTTTAGTAGGTAGAATTTACCTGTAAAACAAGCTGGGCTCAATCAAGTTTTATTTTTGGATTTTTTTATATTGATTTTTTTTTATATACTTTTGGAAATAATCAGATTTACTTATTTGGTTTTAGCAGCTTTTTTTTTTTTTTTTTCCTGGATTTTGTTCAATTTAACTAGGGTTTCAAAGCTATCCACAATATTCTTGTCATATCTTTTTTGAAGTACCTGCTACAACTATAGTTTAAAACTTATTTTTACTTTGGGTAACATATGTAGTATTGTCCCAAAGTTTGTGTGAAGGTGTGTTAAATGTATGGAATTCCAGGGAATTTTTTTTTTTTCAGGGGGCAAGAGTTCATGTGGCTTTTACAATGTGAACCCCCCACATTGAAGCCTAATGAAGCCCAATCCCTGGTTTATCATAGTTTGACAGATAAATGCAAGTGAATGCTATCTTCAAAGCTTGTTTACCTTTCTGGATTCCTGCTTTCGTGCAGTCTCTGGACTTTAGGATTACCCTTACTTTTCTATCAATTAATACATTCATTCAAACTGTTTTTATTTTTATCTAGCATTTTAATGGGTTCTGTATAAGGAAGGATTTTCTGGACATTGAGTTTCATCACACTACCAGTAAAAACAACCTAAGAAATATCTTGAGATCTGGCCTCTATTAAGGAATGATTTGCTATGTTAGAAGTTATAATTGAGAATAGTTTTATTTGCTTAAGATTATAGCTGCCATTTTTGAAATTTTTAATTCTCTTTCAGCAAAAGAAAAGTAAGCTGTTAATGTAGGCTAAAAAGTATGTAAGAGCACTATCATGTGTAAAGTCAAATTACAGATATTGACCCTTATAAAGGCCAGAAAGGAAACATGTTCATTTCTTGCTGAAATATACTTAGTGATAATGTCACAGAGCAAGTTTTTGAGTAGTCAAACACAACGTGTTTTTAGTTTTAACCTTATGCACATGTGCCTATTACTTGATTTAAAAGAAAATTCCAGATACGTCTTAAGGCATTATGGGAAAATCTGAGATGTACAAACCATATAATTATTGAAAAAGGGTTGGATGTAGAGGAATGTTTTTGTATAACTTTATGAGAAGGTGACTGAAAGAAATTATGAGCCTTATTTTTATTTTTATGCTTCTGGGTGTTAAATTAGAAATCTCATTTTTAGCTTTGATTATTAGTGCTAAATTTACTTGTAATTTTTAAAATATGAACATTACCATCCGAGAGGATCGAGCAGGGATATACATATTATGTGCTTACTAAAAATGAAATAATGATCAAATATTTTAAAGGTTTTTATTTTTTTAAATCATAATACAGTTTTCCAAATAAGAAACCATACTCAGATTTTATTAAATAAGAAAGAGAAACAGATTTTTTAAAAAAATCTTTCTGCTGGCAGAATTATATTGAAAGCTTCATTGTGTCTTGTATTTAAGGATTCTAATTCCCAATACGGTATAATAGCTGCCACTGTGAACATTCATTCAGTCATCTTAAACAACATAATTGAGTTCCTTTGAGCAAAACATCATAGGATATTATATTATAATATCAACATCAATATCTTCTTTGGAAGCATTCTAGGCATACATTTTAATTATGAAAAATTTCTCTCTAGATATTTTAAGCACAGAAAGAAGGAACTGGGTTAAATATGCAATACATCAGCTGAGAGTCAAGTTTTGATAGGAACAGACAACTGAGGTATCAACACACAACATTCTCTTAAGATACTTGGAATAGGAGAGGAAACTTATAGTCATAATGTTTGAAGCTCTGTGTATTGGAATTTGGAGTTTGTATAATAATTGTGCTAAGATTTTTTTCTGCTCTTCTTCCCTTCTCCTTCCTTGGGGTAAGAGAGTGAATTTCTCAAACTTGTGTATCATGAGATCACCAGTAAAGACCACCAGTAAAGACCACAAGGTCCAATATATTTTAAGATATTTTGTTTTACTTTGATTCAGTCTCTTTGAGCTTTGCCAGTAAGCATTTGTGGTTTGTGATACTGGTTTTGAATACATCATATCTCTACCTCCTCTGTTTCTTGAGTAATTTGAATGTTTTCCAAGGGTGGCTTCAAGTCATGTTCACTCGAGTGGTTAAGAATTAATGGTATTGTCCATATTCATGGAAGTCTTAAAAATAATTTTAAAGTAGAAATGAGATCCAGGGCTTGTGTAATGAAAACATTAGCATATTCATTATTGATATTATACAAAACTCTGTATTCTGCATTTTCCATATCTCTAATCACAGTGATATATTTAAAATTAAGTTTGCTCTTTAAATTCTATTTGGAAGCAACAATACGGGATTTAAAAATCTTTTTTGCTGTTACACTTTAGGACAGCGATTTTGAGATACTTTGTGAGGTAAGTTGATACAGTCCCTGAAGTCCTTGTAATAGACTATATGACTTCTCTTTCTGGTACAGTTCTAGAAGCTGTGTGGTGCTTTGGTCATAGAACTGTCATGCTTTGATTGTAGCTGGTGCTGCTTCTCAGCTCATTCTCAAATTGAGCCTGGAGTAGATATTTACTTTGGGGGTTTTAAGTTAAAATATAGACTTAAAGAAGTATATCCTAATCCCAATTTTGATTATTTTATGGAAAATATGGCTTCTTTGTGGGTTTTAATCATCCTGACATGTATATAGTCTGAATGTTGACATTGTTTAGAACTCATAAATAGAATATAGGAATTTATATCTCTAAGACCACACATCTAGTCATAATTTGTAGTTCATAATATCATTAATCACTTAGAATTGCAGATGCGTTTGGTGCAAAAAGATCCTTTAATGGCCTTTGGGAACTCCCTGTTTGGATCCAATCTAATTAAGAATGGAGATGCAGGAGAGTGAGCCAGCCGTTCTCTTTTCTATACTGCTCAATTGATGCAACGATATCATTTTAATATTGACTCTTCTGATTTTGACATATTTTCTGATTTTTCCCATTTACCCTCCTTTGCCCTGTATGTGCTATGTAGCTATGTGCTAGCTTCCTTTTGTTGCTTGGAAGTATAACTTTCTGAGTTGTATGTTTAAGACTGTTAAATGAGTGACAACATTCTTAGTTTTAGTATTATATTTTTCAATTCATGTAAAAATGTCTCATACCGAAGTATTCACTGCATAGTTTTTTAAGAATTCTTATTTATTTGTCCTATACTGGCAAAGAAGGCAAAGCAGATGAACTTCCCTTTTTTCTGTTAATGTCTAAAATAACAGAAGAAAATGCTTTAAAATGATAGTTGCCCGCGATATGTGCATATAGCAAAAGTAATTGATATTTAATTTTAGAAATCTTGTAGGATGGAATAGTTATAAACAAATTAAGTGTTCTTTTCATTTGCATGTATAAATATTTTTCCATTCACAGAAATATTCTTGTTACTTATATTACTATTAGTCATTTCATATTTTTTAAAAAATCTCCTTTTCTCTGGCATTAACTCTGCTTTTGCCCTGTTCAGCACTAGCTGCTGATTGTTCAGAGTGACTGCCAAAAATTAATACGTAGAAGTTAACATAGGGTACAGCATCCTGATATACTATATTTGAGATGTTCTCTATTTGTATCATAGGAACAGATTTTTTAATCCATTAAAATTCAATCTTTAGAATTTTTATTTTAAATTTTAAAATTGGCTTCTTCAGTATTTAATATTGCTTTGAGTTGTGCTTTTGTTGGCACAGATGTGGCTGGCAATGAAATACTCAATAGCATGTGCATAGATACTGAATAAGAGGAGGGGGGTGTATTGTAAAAGTGTATATCTAATTGGTTGTCTTTTGTGTATAATCATTAATGAGATATATGTTTTCCATAAAAATGTACTTTTTAAAGAGTTACACATATATTATCTTATTTAACCTTCTCAGTGATCCCGGAGTTTAGACAAGCATCATTGCAACCATTTTACAGGTGAGAAACTAAGAGAGACAGGATGTTTAAGGAGAAACAGCATTGATAAGGAGCCTAAACTTTGCAGTAAGGTAGATGTGGGTACTGTTCCTAATGCAGGCCATTAATAGCTGTTATCATTTTCCTCATAGTGTTATCACAACCTCTCTGAGCCTCAAGTTGCTCATCTATATAATGAATATAGTAATACCATCTAGTAGGACATATCTAGCTCAGGGTTTGGACCACATTATATAATCACTAAGTTATTGCTTTTACTGTTGCTACATTAAGTAATTCACTTAAGTGTACTCAGATCTAATTGATAACAGGACTAGTACTAAAACTTAGGTTTTGTTTTTGTTTTTCTGGGGGTTTTTTTCTTACTTTTTTTTTTTTTTTTTTTTTTTTTAAAGATGACGGGTAAGGGGATCTTACCCCTTGACTTGGTGCTATCAGCACCACGCTCTCCCACGTGAGCCATGGGCCGGCCCTAAAACTTAGGTTTTGTTTTTGTTTTTCTGGGGGTTTTTTTCTTACTTTTTTTTTTTTTTTTTAAAGATGACGGGTAAGGGGATCTTACCCCTTGACTTGGTGCTATCAGCACCACGCTCTCCCACGTGAGCCATGGGCCGGCCCTAAAACTTAGGTTTTGTTTTTGTTTTTCTGGGGGTTTTTTTCTTACTTTTTTTTTTTTTTTTTAAAGATGACTGGTAAGGGGATCTTAACCCTTGACTTGGTGCTATCAGCACCACGCTCTCCCACGTGAGCCATGGGCCGGCCCTAAAACTTAGGTTTTGAATGTTTTGTTTTATGTCTCTACATCAAAGTTCCTTTAGTGACACATAGTAGGAAACTAACCTGGGACCATTAGGTGGCAGGGACCCACCCAAATGGTGGCAGGATCCACTGTCAGAATAGTAGACAGTGAGACTGGATTATAAGAGAACACAGGGAATTTAGGGGGAAAATGGATTCCCTTTGTTTCCCCTGGAGTCGTTTAGAAATCATAATATAGTTGTCCAAGAACTCTTGGCCTCTCCAAGGGATCTTCATCTTTCAGACCTGAGAAATTCGGATGAATCAGGGTATATAGAAGGAAGCTGTAAAGGCTTATTTGAGACAATTCTATTCCTGATGTGAATTCAGAAGCAAGTAAAATATTCTTTTGAAGTTAGCATCAGTCTAAAGATACTGGTTGGATGACTTCATGAGCACTGAGATCAGCCACATGTGAGGAATTTCTAAAAAGCCTCTTCTGAATTGGTATAGTTATCAGATAAATAGAGTCAGTATTTGTCATTCCCATGTATATATTCACCAAGAGTTTTGTTAACTGTTTTCAACTGTGATTGGCAAAAAAGTGTTTCTTGGTATGATCTGAGCAGTCTTAGGGCTTGGTGCCCCCAAATTCTTCTCCTTGGCTAGTCATATTTGCAAATGCAATTATATTAACTGTCTTAATGTATAGTACTTTTCACAGAGAACATTGCTGTTAGGGACACAGAGCAATTAAGTTTTGATGTAGAGGTCATGGGAAAAATTCTGCATAGATGAGAAATTAACTAGCAAATGAATCCCAGCATCAAGTACCATGAGTGGTACAGGCAGCAGACCAGGGCTAGGGATGTGGGGATGGTCATAGTCAAAGATGGGAATGTGGTAGAGATTACAGATGGTAAAATATTGAGGAACAGCTCTAGGTATATTTAAACTAAAACAAACAAAGGCACTGGATTGTAGATGTGGATGTTACAATATGTACATAGATGTTATAGTGACTAACAATATTGTCCAGACTAACATTGTTAATATATTACTGAGGTACAAATTTTTTTCTTTTCATTTTTAATATATTTTTTTCTTATTAGGACTAAAATTAGTTTCAGGTACATCTGAAATAACTAAAGATAGGGAAACAAGAAAGAAGTTCATATTATAAAATTCTTGTAAGTAGAATTACATATAAGTATACAGAACATGTATTCTGATATCACATGAATCACGATCTTTAAATCATATCCACTTTTCTTCCACTTAATATTTTAACTAGACCTGTTTTATTTACATTCTTAACAGAATATTCTTTTTTTGTGATAATCTAAAGTGTAATTACTTAAGGGAAAGTAAATTCCTGTATAAGGGCTCTTATTTCCCTGGAGTTGTTATGAAGTGACTATCATACAATTGGTACAAAGTCCAGGCTACAAATGGTTAGACAAAGTGAGTGAAAGCATGCTGGTTAAAATCTTCAGTTTCATGTTGTTAAGTGGCTCTTTTTCCCATCCTATGCTTTCGTTTTTCCTTCTTTCTCCTCCCTTTCCCTCTCCTCCCCTCTCCATTGAGATTACAAAGTTTAACATAATTAACTTTTATATCTAAAAATGATATTTACTTATAGCTTTTGTAATACCATTTATGGAACACTTCCAAAGTCCAAGCGTTCCATAGTGGTTAAAAGCAAGGGTTTTCAAACCAGACAGACACAACTTTTAGCTTTTTTATCTTTGAATAGCAGCTTACTCCTCTGAGGCATAGCTTCCTCATGTGGTACTAAATGGGTGATAATATAATCTCATTCGTTATGAGGATTAAGAAAGATCATATGTACACAAAGTTTGGACTATAATTGGCCTTTAATCTGACTAAAAACAGTTATCAGATGTGTTAGGCACTAATATATAAAGCATTATTTTTTTTTGCTGCAGGTCTGGCACAGGTAACTGGTAAGATTTTGATTTTTACCTCTTTAGGAATAGCATTCTTATTTCCAGCAATTAACTCAAAATTGGAGGAAGCAAAACTTAGGATTTGTCCCCTTATTCAGTGCAGTTAAATGCTTCAATTTTGACAGATCTTTACACAGAACTCAAGATTTTGATAGAGTCTAAAGACATGTATTAAAGCTCTGCAGTAAAAATAAATTATAGGAAAAAGCAAGTCACTGAGAGTCCCTAACAATTTTAGTGGCTGTATTCAGTGTACTAGTGAAATGAAAATGCTGATAGAATAACCCAGAGGTGTGATTACTTATGTAGACCTGAATGTTAAGTAGCTAAAAATTACATATTAAGAGCTTCATTTGTTTTTTTAGCTAATTCTTCAAAGAGCAGTATATGCCGAATCACGAGACAAGTATTTTAACTTTTAAAGTCACGAGTATTTATAATTTCCTCAAATTGTTAATATAAAGTAAAAAATCCTTGAAGAAATAGCTTTAATCTTCCTGCATTGATTTTATGAAATATATCAGAGACATGAAATTGCAGTTGTTGTTTTAGAGTAAGTTTGAATTTACTCTAAAAACGTAGAACTAGCAGGTATTTGAATGAGGACTTTGAAAAAATTTTGGAGCTACTTATTGCTGCAGATCACTTCAGCATTTCCAGAGGGACATGGTATTTGACTTTCTCTTTAGAACAACTTTAGCAGGATGGGAATATTTTATTATTTTTCTGCCTTTCAAAGAACGTAAAATAAACTATGGCAGATTGTGGACTAAGTACAAGAGAAGCTTTCATTGTGAATTAAGGTCAAGTTTCTTAGCAAGTGTATACCTGTTAGATGTAGTTGAATATCAATGTGAAGAGCCCTTGAGATATGAGTTATTCCTACTTCTTCACTTTCTGTTTTAGAACAGAAGAGTCTTTTTCACTTTGAAAATAAAATACACAGATCATATTTTCTAGGGCTTATCCAGTGATATCTAGAAGCATCTATTTGCTTTCCCTTAATATAATCATCACATATGCTTAGTCTTAGGAAATAGTCGTGTACTTATTAAACAGTGCTTACTAAATCTGTCGCATGCAAAACATCTTCAGCGCACTGAGATCTTGATAAATGTGCCTACTGGCGTCTTTGAGCAACAAACCATTTATTTATACAAGTAGGGTGTGTTCTATTCTCAATGTATTAACAGGAAAATGTGACATTTTAAAATCATATTCCCAAAGAAATGTAAAACAATATATTGTTTGGCATTGATTTTTCTCTGGTTTGGAAAATATATTATGAAATATGCATCCCAGATAGCTTAACTTTGTTGTAGCCATCAGAATGCCCCAGCCATTCTGAGGGGATGACTCTTTTGGATAATTGATTTTTTTTTCATACAATACTTCAGTTTCTAAATTAAATATATAAAAGAAATTGAGTACTTTGATACATTATTCTACTTTGTTTTCAAACTCAATATTGAGAGGGTGAGATAGCCTTACCCTCTAACTACATTTAGATGCTTGTGAACAAGTCTGGATCACCCTGTCATTAACTCTGCTACTTAGGAAGCTGACCCTCAGTTTTCTCATCAGCAAAATGGGGATAGTAATCGACCTCAAAAGTCTTTATTACGTTAAATAAGTTTGGGACACTGTCAATCATATAGTAAGCTATAAGTAACTGTAAGCAGTTGTCAGTACTTTTTTAAAATTTCTGTTTATTTCTTCTCAATCTCTTCTCCCTTTTTCTTTTCCTCTTTTTATGCCACTTAGGCTGTCACAGTGCTGCAAGGCAGGGCCATGAGACAAGGCAGTAGTTCCCCCAAATTAGAGCAATTTCTTATAAAACTCACTCTGTGTAACAGCCATAATAAAATGAGTACTCAGAATATTTAGAAACTCTATTGGGAAAAACTTCTAAAAATTACATGAAGACTTCAAAATAAACTAATCACAATATTTGAACTCCAAATAAATGCTTTATTATATTACCTCCAAAGTTTAAAGTGTGGATTGGATTCATCTGTACACATTCTCTCTTAAAATATAGACTTTTAAACGTGGATAGCTGGTATTTAGGCTTTGTGACAATTCCTTGGGAGAACTTTGAAGATATTATTCCAATAAAATCATAATTTAAAAAGTCATTACTTTTATTACATCAATAACATGTATGGTCTTAAAATGTAAAAAAAAAATGTAAATTATATTAAATATTAATGAAAATACAAGATCTTCAATTTCAAAGTGAAAATTTGAAGATAATCCCAAACATCTGTTTTGAATTATCTTACTACAAGGAAAAGTTTAGTGAATGTTAGAACTCTTTATTGTTTAAGTAGGATGTAGGATATAGCATAATCCCGTCTCTGTTTTAAAAGCTGGAGTGTGGCCTTAATTTTTTTTTTCCTTTTCATTTCCTCCCCTCCTTTCCCCTCCCTTCCCTTTCCTTTCCTTTCTCTCTCTTTTCTTGCTCGACCCCAGTTACGGAGCATTAGATTAATTGTATTCCTTGGTTCATGGACAGTTTCAGGTTGATCCCTGCAAATTTTCTCTTTTATTTTTGTATTCCCTGTTTATCTCTATTAACTTCATTTTTCCTTTGCAGCATAGGCAACTGCTCTGATGTGTTTGATTTCTATCCTTAGATTTACAATATACCATTGTAAAATATGTAATGACATTTTGGGTATGTATCAATTTTTAATATTTATAATACAGCACAATGCATTCAGTTTTTTGATTCATTATAGGCTTTTGTGATCCATTCATGTTACAATAATTACATAGTGTTTGCTAGTCCTGCTGTATAGTAGTTTATGAAGTGTATGTCCCACATTGTGCTGTCATGATGGACACATTGATGACCTCCACAACCAACATTAAGACACTTGTATTAAAAACCCCCTTACATGTTTTCTTAGGTGAGAATTTCTCTGAGTAGGATTGCTAGACAGGGTAATCAGTTACATTTGCTGATTTGACTGAGAACTATCAGACAGCATCACAGAATGGCTGCTCAGGTGGAATGCACTGGTTCCTTCCTTCACATCCCCACCAATACTTGGCTTTATTTACTTTTTAGTTTTTGCCAATCTAGGTAAAAAAAATACCTCATTGGTGTAATTTGAATTTTTCTGGGTTACTAAGAAATGAGTTTTAGTTTAAATGCTTGGCATCTGTTTTGATTACCCTCTTGGAAGATTCTTATTCATATCCTTTGCCCATTATTTTTCCCATTGGATTTCATATCTTTTTCTTGTTTTGTAGGAGTTGCTTTTATCTTCCAAGTACAGTCCCTTCCCTGTTTAGATGTCTGAAATATCTTCTCCTAGTGGAAGTCCTTCATTTTGAGGCACTCAAATCCACCAGTTTTTTACCTTTTGAGTTATATTTGGGTTTTTTTTTAAAAAGTCATTTTCCATTCTACAGAGATATTTTCCTAGGTATTCTTCTGTTAGCTTTACCTTTTCATATTTAACTTTTTAAACTATCTGGAGTTTACCTTTGTGTTTGAATATAAAAAAAATCCATTTTCATTTTTCTCATATACTATGGTTAAAATACATTTTTTGAGTTCCGTAATAAATTATGCTAAAATATTGATTGGTATTATATAGAATTGGTTATTTTAAGACACTTGACATCTTTGTAATGTTAAAGTGTTCATCAATGAGCCTTGGAATATTCCCCCATTGCTTACAGGTTTTGGTTTATATACTTTCAAGCAGTCAGACCAGTTAGATTGGCATGATGTAAAAACGTTGACATGTTTAACATGATCAAGTTTTTATTTTTTTATTTATATATATTTTTATCGATTATGCATATTTTTAGGGTATGAAGCTGACCATCACCACCTGTGCCCAAGATGCGGTGATCAGATCAGTATTATTGGCGTGCCCCTTACTATAAATTACAATTATTCCCTGTTTTCCCCACCCCGTTACTCCCTGACCTCCCTCTTCATCCCCCACTTCAACCCTGACAACTGTAGGTATGCTCTCTCCCTCTGCAAGTCCAACGTACCACTGTGGTCTTTTCTTCCTTTCTCAGGTCCCACTTATGAGTGAGGACATGTGGTATTTTTCCTTCTGGACCTGGCTTATTTCACTTAACATAATTTTCTCCAAGCTCATCATTTTGATGCAAGTGGCAGAATTTCATTCTTTTGTATGGCTTAGTAGTATTCCATAGTGTTTATATACCACATTTTCCTTATCCAGTTATCTATCAATGGACAGTTAGGTTGGTTCCATATCTTGGCTATTGTAAATAGAGCTGTAATGAATATGGGAGTGCAGGTATCCCTTTGACATGATGATTTCCATTCCTTTGGGTATATACCTGGAAGTGGGATTGCTGGATCATGTGGTAGATCTATCTGTAGTTTGAGAAACAAGTAACAACAACAAAAACAAATAAATGGGATTATATCAAACTAAAAAGCTTCTGCACAGTGAAGGAAACAATCAGAGTGAAACGACAACCTACAGAATGGGAGAAAATATTTCCAAACAATACTTCCAACAAGAGGTTAATATTCATAATATACAAGGAACTCAAGCAATGACACAGTAAAAAAAAAAAAAAAAAAAAAAAAAACAGTTAAAAAATGGGCAAAGGATCTGAACAGATATTTTTTAAAGGAAAACAAAAATGGCCAACAGTCACTTAAAAAAATGCTCAGTATCACTAATCATCAGGGAGATGCAAATTAAAACCACATTAAGATATCACCTCACCCCAGTTAGACTGGCTATAATCAAAAAGATGGAGAATAACAAATGCTGGTGAGAATGTGGAGAAAGGGGAACTCTCTCATGCTGTTGGTGGGACTGTAAATTAGTACAACCAGTATGGAAAACAGTATGGAGGTTTCTCAGAGTTTTAAAGTAATAGAAAAAAGAATTAACCACAGAACTAGCTACACTGATTAATTCTGTAGGTTAATTATATGAAACTGAAATAATCACATTAGCCCTTTTAAGATACACTTTTTGTATATTACTTTAATGTATTTCTACATTAGCTGGATTTTAAATGGCTTCTAAATTCAATTATGATTTTTTTTTTCACTTTTCATTTTATCATTGAACCATGGAACACAAACAGCTTTTATGAAAAGAATTGCTGTTTATTTGACCATTAGTAGAGTTTTATTGTAGGTCATATTCTGTAGGACAGTTTTATATTTTTGTAAGTGATCTCTACTTCATGTTAGCCTTTATCGGTTGCATTGACGCAAAAATCTATCCCATTTATATTTGAAAATATGGAAATGGTGATGGCAATTTTCATACCAGAAAAAAAGTGTGTGACGATTTTAGTTTTCACTTTGGCAGCTCTTCCAAAACCTAGAATCTGTATTGATAAACACAGCATTGAGGAACAATTATTTAAGGAAGAAGGGATTTTGAACAGGAATTGTTTTCATATTTGAGTATGGTGAAATTGTTTATGTCAGTGTCATTTAGCAAAAGACCACCAGGGATATACCTGGAGTAAAAGAAGTCGGCTTAATTACTCCTTCCACTGAAAAGAGAACACTACATCATGGTGAACTCTGGGTTATCTTATATGTACAATTACAGGATTTTTACTTGGAGTGATTTGGGAGAGGGTTTAAGGGAAGCAGGTGTTTCCTTGAAATTGGATGCTGGAACCATTCTATGATTGGATCAAGGAGTCATTTATTTAGCAAGAGAGGAGTATGTTTGGTATTTTGTGGGTTATACAGTGATTATTTCCTTTTTTGTGTTTAGGATCTTTCATTGTTTCATTTTATCATGGTCTGAGTAACCTTGTCTGAAGCTGGTGTTCTCTGTGATTGTGTATGTAGAAGGGGAGATCAAAATGGCCTGGCAGTGAATGTCAGATTAGTTACGGACATCAAGGGCTGTCTTTCTTCTCTCCCTCCCTCCCCCTTCTCTTTCTTTCTCTCTTTTTCTCATCCATAAACAATTAAGATTGTTTCTAAAATATGTGCTCAATTGGGGATTTTTTTTTTTTTTTTTCCTTTTCCCAGGCACCTAGGACAATGAAGTACTCATAAGGATGTGAGAGATTACCATTTGGACAAAAAGCAAGAAACTTAGTTTTACATTGTGGCTTTGCCACAGTTAAGTTTGTTGATGACTTTTACTTCCTAATTTGTTTTCTCACTTTGAAGTAGCCACCTCCCTTACTGACCATCCCTCCTGTTGGAGACCCTCCTAATCTTGGCCCCCTGGGTGACTGTGGTTACATTCTGACTGGTCTCCCTGTTGCTCTTTTTGTTCCCTTACAGTGAGGACCTCCTCCACGGAGGAGGCAAGAGTGGTCTTTTGAAAATGTAAGTCATACCAGAGAACCCCCCTGCCGAAAATTCTCCTTCACACATTGCGAATAAAATAACCACCAGACTTCCTATTGTGGCTCATCAGACCCTAGATGTTGAGACCTCTGCCTGTCTCTGTGACTTTGTCTTGGCTTTCTCTTTCATTTTGGAGCCACTCACCTGATGGGCCATTTTGTTCCTGGAAAATAGCAAGTTCAATGTCGCCTTAGGTCCATTACTCTACCTCCCTTAGCTGGAATCACCAGTCTTTGCAAGGCTGACTTCTTACCCTTTAGTTCTTAGAGATCACACCTATTTCCCTATTTCTATAACATCCCTATCTAAATTAACCCTATCCATGTCACCTTACTTTTATATTATTTGTAGTACTCATCACTGTCTGAAGTTAATTCATTGATTTTATAGTATGGATTCTATCTTGAGGCCACCATTCTACCCCTCCCTCTTTTTACATAAGCTCCGCATGGGTGAGAACTTCACTGTTTTAGACAGTACCGAATGTCCAACTCTTAATGAAGTTCCTGACACAAAATAGGAGCCTTTAACAAATACCTGCTTAATGAATTAATGCATCTGTGAATGAATAAATGAACAACCCAATGAGTGAACTTATATCCTAGATAGAGCTATGTGCCTCTTGACTATTAACAAGAAAAGCACTTGTTAGTTGTTTGAGATACAAGTACCAAAAAAAAGTCCATTTGTTTCTCTGCATAAATGTAAAACATTCAAACAAAATAAGTCCTTGCTATAATGTATGTTTCAGCATCTATGTTCTAAGACTGGTTTAGATGGGATAGCATTATAATGATGTTTTCTGTTACTTAAGTTAATATTTGGATACATTTCTCTGGAGTGATTTTGATGTGAATATATTTTCATTAACTAATCCCACAGTTAAAGCAGAACTTTGGGAGGGATGGAGGATGGGGGACTTGAAAAATAGCCTGGATGTTAGGACTTCCCATAGAGCCATGCTGTATTTGTAGGAGGGATACTAGATATAACCCACATGTGTTATGCATGTTCAATTTGAAGATAAGTATAATTTTACTATTTTTTCTATTTTTTGTTTTCTGTTATTGATAGTTCAGTTTGACAGAATTTCAAACTGGTTTATCTTTCAATATAAGGATACAATTTTCTGTGGACTCCTAATGCCAAAACATAATTCATAATGTATAAATGTTAGTTTGCAGTGGAAGTCAAAACGTGGTATGAAAATGTCAGGTGGGAGGTGGAAGAAGTTGGAATTAGCCAGTCTTGCATCGGAATATCTGCTCTAACACTTCAGTACTAACTTGTTAAGTTCTTTAATGCCTCCGAGTTTATTTCCTCATCCACAGGATAAGGGAATAGTCATAATATTTATGTATATGACTGTGTTGAGAGCTCAGTGAGATGATGCATGTCAAGTGTGTGGCATGGTATGTGGCACTATTAGGCATTACTTAGTTGTGAGTTCAGTATCTTCTGTTTTCTGTTGGAGGCAAAGAAGGTATATGACTTCTCAAATAGGAAAGAGTTTTCTCTATAGATAATATGAGTGCATAAAGTACATTACATTTAATATTATTTTTATAAGCAACGTTCAATTGACTATTGTAAATTGCAATAATCAACCATAATAGCATTAGTGATAATAGCAATATTTATTGTACATTGCAAGAGTATCAACCACAATAACATTAGTGATATTTGCAATATTTACCATGTTTCAGGCACTGTCTTAAACACCTTATATACGTTAACTCGTTTAGTCCTCATCACAAAGCCCATGAAACACTGATTATTTCCCTATTTTACAGATAAGTAAACTGAGGCACAGGAGTGTTATATTACTTACAGGCAAACAGGCAAATCTGGGATTGGAAGATTATACTTTTTTATGCATTAAAAATTGATACCTCAAAACCCCTTTCATTCTTCAGGTATAGCCAGTAATCACCCAAATAGGTATATCTCAGCACACATAAGCATTTTTTCATTGCCATCTTCCTGTCAGCGTGGATAGACTTTGATTTCAGGACTCAGAACCCATCTCTTTGTGCAGAGGGAAGAATACAAGAAAAGCAGCCAAGTTGAGAGCTAGGTCTGTTTGTGAGCCATGCTTTGTGGGCAATTACTGATGCTTTGCTTTTCATTCTTTTTAATATTGAAAAATCATGATTATTTGGGGAGAAAATAAGAAGTGCATAGAAAATACACAACTTTCAATATAATTATGTGTAGAGATACTGATTTTCCCAGAAATGAACTTAGTAGGAAGGGGATAACAGAACCTGGCCGGTTAGCTCAGCTGGTTAGCATGTGGTTCATAACACCAAGGTCAAGGGTTCGGATCCCTGGACTGGCCAGCCTCCCACCCTGCCCCCACCCAAAGAAAAAATTATATCTGACCAGACTGTATATACTAAACTGTTTTGAGAAGCGTGTTTTACTGATATGTTTTTCTGCCTGTTAAGCTTCTTTATAAGCTTTGATCTTTAGGGGTTTTTTTTTACTTTTCATCTCTAGATCTTCTATGCCACTTATCAGTTTTTCGTACTTGAATAAAATCTTTGTTTATTTTAAGATGATTTCTTGCAGTTTCTGGTCCAGTAACTATACAATAATTTTAGACCATGAAGACCCCTACTGAAATTTGAAAGAGCATGACGTCTTTGTAGGTGATCTTAAAATAACATAGTTCTTGGCTTTATGATGAACTATATATGTGTATCAGCTTTGAGACATAATAATTACTTTAATTTATTTTAGGCTATGATTGTATTTAATCTCCTGGTTTGATGAAATGTTAGAGTATAAAGGAAATAAATTTTTCCTGTTAAAAATGTTTTATGGAGGTTTTCTTTCCCTGTGATACTTCCTGTTGGCCTGATATTATGTCATGTATAATTGGATTGATGCTCAGCCTGAATACTTCTTTTTCTTGTTGGCAGCATGGGGTAACCTTGGAAATGTTCTCAAGAGTCAGAGCAAAATTTCTGAAGCTGAAAGTGCCTACAGAAATGCTTTGTACTACCGCAGCAACATGGCTGACATGCTTTATAATTTGTGAGTATGCCTTGCTTTCTCTGGTTTGGTTTATCTCTGAAACCTGCAGTGAGAGGGACTGTTGATTTAACTGCTGGAAATGGAGATGATGATAGCTATTTTCCTGAAACAGGTTTTTCACTAATCATGCCTCTGAGACTAGTGGGTGAATGGTATTTGTGATTTCTTTGGTTTGGGCCACATCGTTTGTATTCATGGGAATTGATACATTATGACTGATAATCTTAAAATAGTACAACATAAAAATTGGTTTAAATACTTTTAGGTTTTTCTTAAAAGTGTATGCCATTAGTACTTAGATGGGTTCATAAAATAAGCCTGTTATGGATGTACCACTGCTTACACAATTGATGCCTTGATTATTATAATGATAGATTTTGTCATCCATTAAAAATTGCTTGTGTCAAAGTATATATAGAATATGTGCTAAACCAGGGGAGTTAATAAGATTGTGCTACTGCTGCTGCTTTTTTTCCTCTCCCTCTTCCTGTCCCTCTCCCTCTTCTTCCTCTTAGGATATTGATGATTACCAGCAGCATTTGGGTAACAGGATAGTTTAGAATATCCATGTGTACTAGGTTAGAAAAATGCTTAGGGGAGAAATTGGTTCTGACCTTTGAATGGAAAGTCGTAGTGGGTACTGTGAGGTATAAGTAGATAAATGCAAAGTAAATCCAAATTCTTTCTTTGTATCTCATATTTATGAGAACATTTTATCAGTAAGTAATAGAAATCTAGTTTAAACTTGCTTAAACACAAAAGAGAATTTATTAATTCCCATTACTGGAAATTCCTGTGATTGACTAGATGCAGGCACAGTTAGATCCAGGTGCTTGTTTATGTTTCAGGAATTTGTCTCTATCTGTGGCTCTGGTTTCCTCTGGGTTAGCTCCATTGTCTGTAGAACTGTATCTATAATAATGGGAAAGATGACTCCACTGCCTTTATGCATATAACATCCTGACTATTCTCAGTCTCAGAAGGAAAGAGAACTTTTTTTTGTCAAGGTGTCTATATTAATAGAACTTTTAATTCTTTTTAGTTAAAAAAAAATGAAAGAATTTTTTTTTTTTTGGTCATTTTCTTTCCTGAAGTAAGTTGAGTTTGCATCTTTTCTTTACTTGAATGAAAATATCAAGCTACTCCTACAAAGGCTCATGTCCTCTTCATGTGAATAATGTTATGTTGCTGTATTATTGGTTAATCGTATTTTTATTTCATGAAAAAGATCTTTATCAGTTTTATAAATTTACACTCATATTTTATTTTTTTATTTTTTGCATCTAAAAGTGATGGCAAAGGGGTCTCTTGCCTTGCAATATGGGATACCAGTTTTCTGTTGGTGTTCATTCTGCATATGTTTTGGGGGACAGAAAGTAAGCTGAACAACTAACACCTCTTCATTGAATTTGTTTCTTTCTCTCTTATCCACAACCACTGGTTAAAAAGTTAGGTACCTCTTGATGACCCCTGTTGGGCAAGGGTTCAAAGAAAAAGGAAATGTGTTTATCCAGGCTTATTCTATGCTGAAAAGAGAAATGTATTCAGTTAGGCAATTCTACTTTACATGTAATTTAACTATATCTTACAACTTTGTCTGTGGATGCATATATAAACTGAAAGCATATAGGTAGACGTCCCCAAACCCTAGTGAAAAATCTTTCCGGAAGTGGTGGTCATAAACAAGATCAGTTTTTTTGTTCTTTAATTATTGGAAACGGATATGTGCCACATATGTATAGTTCCAAAATGTTTTTTCTAATATGGCAGGTTTTTAAACAACACTTTAGCTGTCAGCTTAAATGGAGAGAGACTTAAAATTCACAGCAAGTGTTGTCAGTGATTTGGAAGTATTGGATTATCTAACCCATGTGGTCGACAGGATTCTGATACTCAATAATTATATTTCAAAATAGGTGAATTCAATGATTTTTTTAATCAAATATTAATGAAATGCACCAAGATAGATCTTTTACAATTCATAATATCATAAATATGTTTGGTATCAACTGTTCCTAGGAGCAAACATTTTTTTTCTTTACTTATTTACATAGATGGGGAAAAAATGTTTTCTTATGGATAGTTTTCCTTTTTTTTAGATGTATAGTCTATTTTCATTACACAGTTTTCTCTGATGTACACAGTTATTCCTTGTTCTATTTCATCAACTAAAAGAGAAGGAATTTGCTTTGCCCAGTCTTTCCAGTAAACTTAACCTCTTAATACTCCTTTGTAGCAACAGCAGGTGTTAGTCACTTTTTGTATCATCAGTTAGACTTAATGTCTCTTAAAGATGTTTTATGACTGAAGCCTAAGACTAAAAAACCTATTGATATTAATTAGCATTAAATACCTATATTTGTTAATGAATTTTAGAAGCTGTTGGGAATCCTAAGCTTCTGTTAGGTCCTCTACTTAACTTTTAATGAGTAACCTAGATTTTTTTTTTTTTAACATATTTGATGTTTGTAAACCTACTTGCTTTGTAAATTATTAGAATAGTTTTATATTACCAGAAATGTCTATTAGGATAATAATCTGAAGACATATGTCATTATTTAATTTTAAAACAGTAATTACTAAAGTGAGGCATTCCACCACTGACCAGACAGGATAATTCTAGGAAGTCAGAGATAATCCTTAAATATATCCCTATCATTTTGTTTTTATGTTTGTATTTAAAAAATATAACTAGCACATCTGAATATTGTTTTAGGTGGGGATGGAAAAAAATGGGTAATTTGGGAAAATATTAAGTAAATAGTAGTGCAAGTGATGTGCTATCTGAAGTGGGTTCTATCTGAAGTTTAGTGAACAACAGTATAAAAATTTGAGGACAGTTTTTTTCAGGTCAATAATGATATCAAGTTCTATCTAATAGTTGTATACAAAGGGTTATAGTCCCTGTTGATAAAATGATGAAATCATTTTAATTTTTTTCTTTCTTTGGTAGCAATTGCTTAAATTACTTCCATGTGCCAAACATTCTTCTTAGTTCTTTTCATATGATATCATGGTTTGTCTCCAAGTGAAATCTACAAAATAAGGAAGATGAGACTCAGAGGTAATTTGTCTAAGGTTACACAGATAGTAAGTAGAGGAACCTTAGATGCATGTCCTGACTTTACATAACAATCGTATTTCTGCTCATTTTGGCAGAAATAAACCAAGGGTGTGAAAGAAAACAAAACACCTCGATATGTTTCTTTTTCTGTAATTCAAAATATTTTCGCATTTATTTGTACAAATTTGTGGGTAGAATATATTGTTTTGACACATGCATATATTGCACAATGATTCACTTAGAGTAGATAGCATAGTTTTGTACCCATTAGTTCACCACTTTTCCTCCACAGAATTTCAATTAAAATAACTTTTACATGTAGAAATAAAATATTTAGATTTAAATCTAATAGACTATAAGTTAATTTGTTATAAGTTACTAAATTTACTGAATTCATGGTGTAGAATTTTGTTAGAAAGTGAGTTTGCACACTTTTGCTAAGAGTTGCTTTCAAGAAGATGCTGCCAAAAACGTTTTTAATTGTCTAAATTCATTAATTCTGACATTTGATATTATTTCAAACCATGCTTACAGACAATAGTCATATAATGTGAAATTTAAAACAGTATTTAATTGACTCTTAATAGCAGTAGATATCACACACTTATTGCACAGCTATATATTTAGTCTTTTATATATATTGTAGAACTTACTTAAAATCTCACATCTCCCACAAATTGGAAATTATCTTTATACCAGGTTTAACAGATTGGCATTATGATGTTGGTTTTTCTTTTCAAGGATAATAAATTTTCATGGACAGAGCAGATGAACCATTGTTTAATGATTTACACTGTCAAATTTTATAAATATATAGTAAACTTTCAACTTTTTAAGTGTACCATCCATAGCTATCTAAAATATAATTAATTTTTAGGCTAAAAAATAGTTGATGTCCTTTCATTGTTGTTATAGATTTGTCCCAGTCAGTCTGTTCCAAATGATACTTAAACAGGTAACTCAATAGAACATTGAATATTTCATTATGCATTAGATTTGAGAATACAGATAAATTTAATGTGATGTAATCAATTTTTGATTATCTTACATAATAGATGAATTATTTCAGTGCGGAAAAGAGATTTTGCCAACATAAGTTAGTTGTCATTTTTGTTCCATGTTGTAAGAATCTAAGTAAGTGTCCAGTCTGAGAAGCTAGAAAAAGAGTAAGAAAACAAACCAATAAATTTAAGGAAGGTAAAAAGAAAGTACTAATGAATTGAAATATGGCGAAACAGTGGGAAATAATGAATAAATCTGTGAGCTTGTTCTCTGAAAGATCAGCAACTTATGGCAAAGTTAATACAGAATAAAATAGTAAATCTCAAATATACATCATTGAGAATGAGAAAGGGTTTACAACTGAATATATGGAAGCTTAAAATAAGAAAATGTTAATAATATAAATGAAAATACAAATGCTTTCCTGGGAAAATATTTATGATCAATGTTGGCCTAAGAAGAAGTAGGCAATCTGAATCAAAAACCGTGGAAAAAATTGAAAACAATATTAAAGAATTTTCCCGACAGTGAACCATGTCAGGTCATTTCACATCAGCTGTTTATGTTGGAGCTGTTACATCAACAGCATTAATGAATGCCCTGTGGGAAGATTTCAAACTATGTTGCTATTAAAACTATGTTGTAATTAGTAATTACAAATCTAGCTGAGTAATTTTTCTTATGGTCGTTGGGTCTTTGTAATTTTCCTGGTATGAGAATTAACTGTTTATATTTCTTGCCTAGTTTTCTGTTGGGGGCGGGGGGGCTTTTTCTTATTGATTTGTGGGATTGAAAGTAAAATTCCCCCCTACACTTACATATGTGTATACTAACATCTATTTTGCATGTATTTTCTCCTAGTTTTGCATGTCTTTTTACTTATAGCCATTATTGTACATAACTTTAATTTTTATGTAGAAAAAATTTTCTAAGTCCTTTCATTCAAAGCCTTACAAATTACACTTCTATTTTATTTTGATGAAGCTACATAAAACTGGTAGCAAAATGTCTCACAAAATTTAACACCCACATACAAAAGAACAGCAAGTTCAGAAAGCAAAACAAAAAGCAAACAAGCAAAACAGAAGCTACAACAAACCAATTACACTACGAATATAAGTGTAGATGTGTTAAAACTAACTCAGTAGGTGTAGGAGCATATTAAAGATTAAAACACCACTATCAGATGGGATTTAGTCTAAGATTTATGGTGGGATATTTAATATTACAATTAAATTATTATCGAAAATTTAAAATGTCAGAGAAGAAAAAAAAAATCATCTCCAGAAAAGCCAATAAGGCATTTGATCAACATCTGCCTTAGAAAGCAGGACTTGTAAACTAGGAATAAATAAATACTTCTATAACATATAAAGAATATCTGTCTAACCTGAGTAGCAATACTATATTTAATGTTGAAGAATAGTGGCCATTGCCATTAATACAGGTATATCTTGTTTTATTGTGCTTCACTTTATTACACTTTGCAGATATTGTGTTTTTTACAAATAGAAGGTGTGTGGCAACCCTGCATCCAGCAGGTCTCTCAGCGCCATTCTTCCAATACCATGTGCTCATTTCATGTCTCTGTGTCACATTTTGGTCATTCCCACAACATTTCAAACTTTATTATTATATCTGTTATGGTGACCTCTGATCAGTGATCTTTGATGTTACTGTTGTAATTGTTTTGGGGTGTCACCAACCACACCCATATAAGGTGGTAAGCTTAATTGATAAATGTTGCATGTGTTCCACTGCTCCACTGACCTGCAGTTCCCTAGTCTCTGTTCCTCTCCTTGGGCCTCCCTATTTCCTGAGACACAACAATATTGAAATTAGGACAGTTAATAGCCCTACAGCAACCTCTCAGTGTTCAAGTGAAAGCAAGAGTCACACATCTCTCACTTTAAATCAAAAGCTACAAATAAGTGTTGTAGAAAGTATGTTGAAAGTGGAGATAGGCTAAAAGCTAGTTCTCTTGCACCAGTTAGCCAACTTGTGAATGCAAAGGAAAATCCCATGAAGGAAATTTAAAATGCTACCCCACTGAACACACAAACAATAAGCAAGTGAAACAACCTTATTGCTGGTAATGGAAAATGTTTTGGTGATTTGAATGGGGGCCTAAACCAGCCACAACATTCCCTTAAACAATAGCCTAATGTAGAGCAAGCCCCTAACTCTCTTTAATTCTGTGAAGGCTGAAGGAGATGAAAAAGCTGAAGAAGAAAAATTTGGAGCTACCAGAGGTTGGTTGGTTCATGAGGTTTAAGGAAAGAAGCTATCTCTATAACAAACAAGTCCAAGGTGAAGCAGCAAGTGCTGATGTACAAGCTGCAGAAAGCTATCCAGAATATCTAGCCAAGATAATTGATGAAGGTGGATACCCTAATTGTAGACAAAACATCCTTCTGTTGGAAGAAGATGCTATCTAGGACTTTTCTAGCTAGAGAGAAGTCAAAGATTCAAAGTTTAAAAGGACAGGCTGATATTCTTCATAGGGCTTAAAGGAGCTGGTGATATTAAGTTGAAGCCAATGCTTATTTATCATTTTGAAAATCGTAGGGTCCTTAAGAATTATGCTAAATCTGCTCTTCCTGTGCTCTATAAATGGAAAAAGCCTGGATGACAACACATCTGTTTACAGCACAGTTTACTGAATATTTTAAGCCCACTGATGAGACCTACTGCTCAGAAAAAAAAGATTTCTTTCAAAATATTACTGCTCAATGAAAATGCATCTGGTCACCCAAGAGCTCTGATAAAGATGTACAACAGATTCATGTTATTTTCATGCCTGCTAACACAAAATCCATTTTGCAGCCCATGGATCAAGGAGTCATTTTGAATTTCAAGTATTATTATTATTAAAGAAATATGTTCCTTAAAGCTATAGCTGACAAAGATAATAATTCCTCTGATGGATCTGGGCAAAGAAAATTGAAAACCTAGAAAGGACTCACCATTCTGAATGCCTTTAGGAATATTTGTGATTCATGGGAGGTGGTCAAAATAGCAACATTAATAGGAGTTTGGGAAAAGTTGATTCCAACTCTTATGGATTACTTTCATTGGATCAAGACTTCAGTGTAGGAAGTAACTGCAGATATGGTAGAAATAGCAACAGAATTAGAATTAGTGATGGAGCCTGAAGATGTGACTGAATTGCTGCAATCTCATGATCAAACTTTAATGGAGGAGGAGTTGATTCTTATGGATGAGCAAAGAAAGTGATTTCTTGAGATGGAATCTACTCCTGGTGAAGATGCTGTGCACATTGTTGAAGGTACAACTAAGGATTTAGAATATTATATCAACTTGAACTTGATTGATAAAGCAGCTGCAGGATTTGAGAGAATTGACTCCAATTTTGAAAGAAGTTCTACTGTGGGCAAAATGCTGTCAAACAGCATTGCGTGCTGCAGAGAAATCTTTTGTGAAAGGAAAAGTCAATCGATGTGGCACACTTTGTTGTTTTAAACTGCCATAGCCACCCCAGCCTTCAGCAACCACCAACCAGATCAGTCAGCAGCCAATAACATTGAGACAAGACCTTCCAGCTGCAAAAGGATTACTACTGGCTGAAGGCTCAGATGATCGTTAGCATTTTTTAGCAGTAAAATATTTTTTAATTAAGGTATGTACATTGTTTCTAGACATAATGCTATTGTGCACTCAACAGACCACAGCATAGTGTAAACATAACTTTTATAAGCATTGGAAAACCAAAAAGTTTGTACAGCTAGCTTTATTGCGGTGTTTACTTTATTGCAGTGGTTTGAAACTGAACCCACAATATCTCCGAGGTATGCCTGTATTCGGCTTCTTAGGGTAGTGGCAATTTCTTATTTGTTATTGCATCTCCCATACCTAGAGAATTTCTAACTATATTTGTTGATTTTATAAATGAGTTATGAAATCCATATCAGAGCAGAAAAGATCCCATTTTTTGATGTGATAAAACTAGTAATGGGTATTAGATAACCACATTCTTTGAATTACATCAGTTTATTTTGATCATTATCACTAAACAGTTCTGACATATAAAGAGCCTTCTTGAATCAGACATCTCCTGTTACCTTTTCTTGAAATTTCAGAAACACATTTATATTAGGGTTGGCTCCTGTATTAGTTTTCTAGGGCTGCGATAACAGAAGTACCACAAACTGGGTGGCTTCAAACAATAGAAATGTATTGCCTCAGAGATCTGGAGGCTAGAAGTCCAAAATCAAGGTGTCTGCAAGGCCTTAATCCCTCTGAAGCCTGTAGGGTCATTCTTCCTTGCCTCTTTCTGGTGGTTTGCTGGCAATTTTGGCACTTCTTGGCTTGCAGCTGCATAACTCCAATCTCTGCCTTTGTTGTTACATGGTGTTGTCTCTGTGTGTCTGTCTTCACCTGGCCTCCTTCTTATAAGGACACCAGTTATATTGGAATAGGGGCTGACCCATATTAACTAATTACATCTACAATAACCCTATTTCCAAATAAGGTCACATTCTGAGGTACCAGGGATTAGAACTTTATCATCTTTTTGGGGGAGAGTGTGGGGGAGGCCCACAATTTAACCCATCACATCTTTCTTTTAAGGAGCTTCAGTTTGAGAGAGCCCAGACAGTGACTTTTAATGGGGAGGGTGAGGGAGTGGGGCAGGTAAAATTCCTTTAAGAAGCTAAAATTTTGCACAGATTCCAATGGTTTATATATCTCATGATGCCAAGAAATCTGTCTTGAGGGAGGTGATTTAGAAGGATACAGCAATGAGGGAAGGGTGAGGTACAGAGTTGTCATCATAGATCCAGTCCTGATAAGGGTACAAGAGATCTGTTTGTATATTCAGGGCCAGGTTTTGAGAAACTCTGAGAGGTTATTACGGTCAGAGATTGCAGAATACAACTGGTGAGACGAGTTGGCGTGGAATTCAAAAACAGCTTGGTCCACGTGAAGTGAGGACTGGTAGAAATGAAAGAAAAAGTAAAATTTGGGAAAGATTATCAAACAGGAATATCCAGAAGTAATTGGCATTTCTGACGTAAAGTGAATAGGACTGAGAAGTTTTGGGTCACTAGTGCTCTGGATACACAACCCAGCTCACCTGTTACTGATTCCCAGAATGAGGTGGGGCAGCTGGCAGGTATCTGCCTATTCATGTGGCAAGAGCAAGGCCTAAAACCTGTTACATAACTTTCGTTTTAATAATTTTCATCACACAATTATAACATGAACATAATCTTGTGAAACATTCAAGTTAGCTCTGCAGAACATGGAATAAATCATAGCTGGGTTTTTTGTTTGTTTTGGTGGCCGGCTGGTACAGACATGTTATAAAGCATAGAAGTCCCTGTTACTACATTTTCCACATCCCTTTTTCTTCCTTTAATATAGATCCTATCAGTTTTTTGGTAAGCGTTTCTACATACACGTTTTTTAGGTTTCCCCCCCTGTATATATGCATCACTATTCATTTTTTACTTTTGTGTGTTCAGATGTGTCATAACATGTATAAACATTCTCCTCTGATTATCATTAAAATATTTATATTGGAGCTATTACATGGATATCATTAATGAATACCCAATTAGATTTCAAAACTATGTTGTTTTTCCTAATTACAAATCTAGCTGAGTAATTTTTCTTATGTTCGTTGGCTCTTTGTAATTTTCCTATAACTGTTCATATTTCTTGTCTAATTTTATGTTGGGTGGGCTTTTTCTTACTGATTTGTGGGGTTGAAAGTAAAATGCCCCCCCCAACACATGTATATATACATTTATTTTCTCCTAGTTTTTACATGTCTTTTTATTCATCCTACATTATTGTATATAACTTTAATTTTTATATAGGAAAATATCATAAGTCCTTTCATTCAAATGCTCTGTGTTTCGTGTCTCTATGAAGAAGATCATTTCCAGCCCAATATTTTAAACATTTCTTTTTGGATATTTCTAGATTTATTTTTGTATTTTTTTGTTTTGATCATTAATCCACTAAGGATTTGTTGTTTTGTATTAAATATAACTTTTTGGCTAAATGAAAACTATATTTCTACCATTAATTTACTGAATAGTAACTTACCATCTAGATTAAATTCTTATGTGAACATAGGTTCATGGCTGTGGACTCTTATTTTGGTCTATTGGTAAATCGTTCCAAGAACAAGTTTATTTACTAACAAGTTATTTACTATAACTTCTAGTAAATTTATATTATTTAGGCAAATCTCCCAGCCTTGTTATTTGTTTCCTGTGCTTCTGAATTATTCCTATCTGTTTTATCTTTAATGGGAACTTGATCATAGACTTCTTAAATTATATTAGAAGTCCAGTTGGGATTTTGACTGGTTTTGCAGTGACTTTACATATTAAAGTAAGGGGAACTAACATTGCTATACTCTTGAATTTTCTCTTCCAGATACATGTATTTCCACATTTCTTTCAATTTAAAAAGTTTTTAATTAAAATTTTATATTTTTGTTCACAATGGTCTCATATTTAAGGTTGATTATTCACTTTTTAAAAAAATATTTTTGCTAATGTGAATTGAATCATTTTTTTTTTCTCTGATTATATTTTATTTACTTTAAAAAAATGTTTTTGGTGGCTGGGTGGTTTGGGGATCCGAACCCGTAACCTTGGTTTTGCAAAGCTGTGCTCTAACCAGTTGAGCTAACCGGCCAGCCCTCTCATATTTTAAACTGGTTATTCCTGGTTTTTAAGTTTTATTTTTTCTAAATATACCTGACTCCAAGTTTTTGTTTTTGTTGCTCTATCATATATCTGATTTTTAGTCCAAGATTCTTTCTTGGCGTTTTCCCCAAAATGCCATGTTCTTATTCTCTACGAGGCCTCTGTACATGCTATTTGTTCTGCCTGCAGCATTCTCCCACTTTGACCTCTGACCCTACACCCCACCTTTTTTGCCTAATACCTATATGTGCATCCTTTATTTTTTAGTTTAAGTGACACTTTCCTGGGGAGATGTCTGGATACCTCTCCCACTTTCAGGGTTGGAAGATAGGTACTCCTCCTAAATGTCACAGAGCAACTAATACTCTTAGGCTGGATCATATTTACATTGATGATACTGTGTTCCCCTTAATTACATTGTATTCTCTCTAAGGACAGGGATGCTTAGGTACCATTCTATCCCCAGCACTGAGTACAATACCAGGCACATTGGCTTTAAATTATATATATGTTGATTGATAAATTAACTACTGAATCAGTAAACTAACGAATTAAACTGTGCATATGCTTAATGGATTAATTAATGAGTTGATTAGTAAACTAATGGATTAATTAATGGGTTTATTAATTATGAGGATTATTTAATAAGTTGATTAGTAAACTAATGAATAATCTAATGAATGACAATAAATCAACAAAGTTCAATTTGTTGATTCCATATCTATAAACGTGTCCATTTTTGTTGATTCCTGTCCATTATACCTATGTCGTCTACTTCTTTCCTAGTTTATGCCACTAGGTCATGGTCACTTAGCTCATTTTTTATTTTGATTGATGCCACAGCTTTTTTCTGTCATATACGTCTATGGAAAAAGTCACTGCCCACAAAGCATAAGAAGAGAAAAATTCTCTCCCACATGCCACGGTTATTGTGCACATCCTGGTGTAGGATAAAGATTCTTGAATATATTCTTACCAACACTGGCGACAAGGCTTTAGTTCTCTTTCCCTTCTTCCCACCAAATCCTGGAAATATTTTCTTTATTATAAATATTCAGAACATCTTTTCTTTTCTCAGAATTGGTAGAAGAATACTATGGATATGTTACTTAACTGGATAACCAGACAAAGGGTATTTCAACAAAGAAATTCCAGTTGTTCTATTTTTTAGTTGGAGAAGATTAAATAGTAAATAATGAAGAAAATATTGCTATTCTGACTTACTTTAAGTAAGATAATAAGATGGTTCTTAGTTCTTAAAATATCAATAGCCCCTTTAAAAACTTATTTGAAGTGTAAGTGGGTTGGAGAAGATTAAATAGTAAATAATGAAGAAAATATTGCTATTCTGACTTACTTTAAGTAAGATAATAAGATGGTTCTTAGTTCTTAAAATATCAATAGCCCCTTTAAAAACTTATTTGAAGTGTAAGTGGCTATACAACTGACTTTTTTTTTTTTTCTTTTCTTTTTTTTTTTTTTTTTTTTTTGCGGCTGGCAGGTACAGGGATTGAACCCTGAACCTTGATGTTATCAGCACCATGCTCTAACCAACTGAGCTAACACTAACTGGCCAACCCCACAGCTAACTTTTGTTCATTGGAACACATTTTCAAAACTGTCTTGTAGTAATTTTCAATTCTAATTTGTAGTATTACTATAATAACTATCTCTACAGGACAAATAGATCTGGTAAGAACACAAGTTTAGCCTTTATTGAGAAAATTTATGAAAACAAAATTTAGTGATTATTTGAAAGTAGGGCAAATTAATCATGCCTAATGATTTCATCAACCAGATATGCATTTGCATGTAAATTCTTTAATATATCTTAGCATTAAATTATCCATTCTTGAGTTTTGGCCAAGATATACTGTATTCAAGAAATTTAGCTAAGTCTGTCTTGTCAAGATGCCAGAGATGGATTAAGGCAAGAGAATTACTATATAATGACCTGATGTCTACAAGATGATAAAGGGGAAGCCAGAAATGATTGTATGGAGAAGTTGGAATTAAAATACATCCAGGTCAATTTAAAAAAAAAGGCACAAGTATAACATTTTCTATTTCAGGTTTTATCATGTTAAGAATCACATGTGATTATTAGTTAAAATTATAAATTGTATGTAACATGAAAGTTCATCTTGTAGCAGTCAGTGATATTCAGTAAGTTTCTGCAAGGGACCTGGGGGAAGAAGCTAGGTCTGTTTAGGTGCTTGGTAATTAGTTGTCTGGAGTGACCAGTCCTGTAGAGACTTACTTATATAAACAGAAATACCCAGCGGGTGGAGAAAGTCCCTGTGTGCTAGTGATTTCGTGCTGTTTCCCCCATTATATTGTTATAGATACCAGAAAAACTCAAAGTCGAGGCAAGTCTACAAGGGAACCACAAGGTCATTTGATGAGCATATCTATTAGTGTGTTCAAAATGTTTAATTTATAGGAGCATCAACTAAGGAGTATTGAATGAATAAATTTATACTGACATTAATCTAAGACTGCTTGAAGCCGTAAAGCCCCTTGGCTGAAACGCCTCCTTCTCTAGAAATTGCTGGAATGAGTGCTATTGGCATTTGCCTCTGTAAATCTCCATTTATAGAGCTAAGTCTCACTCATCTCTTCCGTGCTTGCTTTTACATTTTGTACCTAGTTGTTAGGTTAATATGGTCAGCCAAGTTACACTTCATACCGGTTAGGTTTGGAACCATCTTATTCCCACAGTTGATTTTGCAAAACTGTTCTCTGATTCACTTAGTTCATTTTATAGTTTAGCTCTCAAGGTGAAATCTCATTTCTTACCACCCTAAAATCCCCAATTCTCATATATATTTCAAACATCACTAGTTTTCACACAGTTCTGAGAATGGTCAACTGTAAAGTTTGATCAATATTGATTATGTCTTTTGTTTATAGATATAAGCAGATTTGCAAATTCACATGTTGGAAATAATTATTAATTAATTCAACAAATATAGATAGCCTTCAGAGTGACAGGCTTTGTATTAGAAGTTGGGAGTAAGTTGACATAGAAAGTATAGTTTCTACCCTCAAGTAGCTTGTAGTCTGGATTTAATAATAGAATTTTAAGTAATAAAGTGAAATCTTTTCTAAGTGATATGCTTATATTATTGTGGTAAGGCCAATAATGAACCCTAACTCAGCCTGGAGAAAAAGAAAAAAAGAAAAATAGGATTCACACTAGAAAGAGAAGTGAGTAAGGTTGTTTGGAAAAATTGTTCAGTTTAGGGTATGTAAGTTTGAGATGACTTGGGCATCCACTAGGCAATAAGAATGTGTTTCTACAGCTCACGAGCGCATTCTGAGATAGAGGGTATAGATTTCAGTGTCATAATTATGTAACTACACAAATTAAAACTGACTAAAAGTAGTGTGTGTGTGTGATATGTATAAGGATAAATGAAAGAAGGACTATTGATGGAACCCTGGGGAATACCAATATTTAAGAAGTTTGGCAGAAAAATAAAACTGTAAATTAAGCTCAAGGAGAAGGAAAAAAGACCCTAAGTGTGCTGTTATTGTAGTTGTTGGATGGGACAGTAAGAAGGGGGAAAATGATCAGAAGATCATGTACTATAGAGAGGCTCATTATTTTTATGGGGTTTTTATGGCCCTATGAGGAAAAAAATAGTGGCCTCCATTCCGGATCTAGAAACATGGAAACATTATTCGCTTCTCCTGTGTAAAGTATTCAGATGACCGTACCTTGCTGTCAGAAAGCTACAGGATATCCCAAAGAATGATTTTAGCTTATGAAATACAAGGACACCATGACCAAAGAACTGGGATTCAACTAGGAACTCCTTGGTGGCTCGGGATATAAACGATTTATGTCTTTGTTTCTAGCACATAGTGAAGTCCTCGGCACTTCCTTGGTGCTTAAGTACATTTGAATAGAATTGAATCAAGCAACTCGTTTTACACACATTCCTCTTATAACAATTGTGGTATTGGTGTCTAGGATTGCCTGCTGAACTAATTATTAATCCTTGCCCTCCCCACCCTACCCCAAAATAATATTGGGGAAATCAGAATTCCTTTAGAAATTGGAGCCTGGCAATAGGAAGGTGGAGATTGAGTCATTTCTGTGCTCACGTGTATGGTATTACAAATGCAGTTGCAAAGTGTTGCTGAGTGCAGTAACATTCGAGAGTAACTGTGTAGAGTGAGTTAAACTATTTTCCATGTTGGAAAAAATGATGAAAGGCATTTTTCTGAAATGTCATTAAAAAGCCTTTATTTTTATAGTCATTTTCATCCAGCGCACTGTAGGTAAATTTGAGGACGTGTATTAGAAAGCCTATAAAAGAGGTTTATAAAGAAGTTCATAATCACATCCTATTTTAATGCCTTTTGTTTGGTTTAACTTTAAAACTGATTGAAAGTTGCTTAAATGGCCAGAAGCTTTTTTGTTGCTGTTGTTCCTAACATTATGTTCACATGGAAAGTGCAGGCTGATGTGCATCAGAATTTAAAGTAAATTAATTCCAGTTTTCTCAGAAGGAGGTTTTGTGTCATGAAAAATAGTCTTTTTTTTCTCTTCTCCTGAAGATAAATGAACAGATGTAAATTTATTTGCAGAGTTCCAATCAGTCCTCTGCGGATTTCCAATTACTGTGACTGAAGAATTATTTTCTAGACACACCAGGAAATATAGTAATATTGTCTTCCACTTAATTTACTTTCTCTCTTATAGAAAACCTAGCTATGGTTTTGCCTATATGATGGAAAAGTTGCTTAAAGTATAATTGTAGCTTGAGGACATCTGGTTATTTAGATGATAATGAATTTAAAAAATTAATGTCATGTCATCTGCTTATTTTTTCTCTTATGTATTATTTATACCAAGTAATATATTATTTCTATGGTTAAATTATATCACATATCACTATCTTCTTTCAATTATTTGCTTTAACATCACCCTCTAATTAAGGCCTCAGAGCCCACCCTGTGTAAATTGCAAACCCTCCACAACTCTCACACTCTTCTTCCCCTCTACTTTATTCCCTTCTTTCATTGTATTTATTGCCTTCTAGTGATCTATATAATTAATACTATAATTATAAATATGAAATGTAAATTCATGATTTATTTTGTATATTGCTAAAACAGAAGCGTCACAAAAGCACTATTTTATAGACATCTTGAGTGCCTAGAACAGTGCTTAGCACAGAGAATGTGGTCAATAAATATTGAATGCTTATTTATATATGCTGCTCATGATTTAGGTACATACATTTTCCTTAAATTCCTCACGTATGAAGGGTGCACCATGAATTTCTTTAGAAACTTTCTTTCCTTCTTTCTCTTTCTTCCTCTCTCCTGTTTACCTCTGCAGAATCAAAGGTCGCCTAAAGGTACCCTTTTTGCTTCACATCTCCATGGCTTTTAATAGTAGTGTCCCCTCATTTCACTTTGTCCCTAGGTACCCATGTTGTTAGAGGTGATTTAGGTGGAGGTGTTTCATGGCCCAGGGGTTGGACGAAGGTGGTCCCATCTTGCTGTTCTGATAAAGAGGACAGTGTGAGGAAATGCCCACCAGCTGTCTGTAGAAGGCAAGTCAGATCTAGACTGGTTATCATAATCACATCTCATCAGATTCAGAAAGTAGCAGGCACACACTTTCGCAGACAGAAATTTCAGGTGAAGGGATTGATCTGAACTATCCTGATGTCTAAAGGGTGACTAGGCTTTAGCACCATTAGTATTCTATGAGCAGCCTTTAAAAAAGAAAAAAAGAAAAAGATTTTGTATTTGTATTTGTCCTCTATATTTGCTTGTCTGAAGTAAAAATCTTTAGAAAAATTTCTGAACCTTGAAAGACCAGCTTTAGCGGTTGGTGCAAACCTGGGATGCAAGGTGGATATCCAGTCTCCTGACAATAGGGGTTGGAAAAGAGTGCACTTTTGATCAAAAGCAACCACTAATGGTTTGAAAAGACAAGCAAGTTGGCCAATTTCTAGGCCCTGATTTTAAAAAACAAAACAAAGAAAAAACATGTCATGGAAAATACGCATGGCTGAGAAGTTTCTCTGAGGCAAGGCCAGTATCTATAAGACATGAGGATAAAGTGAATAGAAAAGAATAGAAGCAAGTACTGCTCCAGGTATTCACTAATTTTCTCTTCATTTGGCACCTTAATCCCCATGTTCCATCTTTCTATACTTATCTCTTAGCAATTGCACCCTTTCTCTAGCCTTAGTCATCAAATTTGTCTCCTGCTTCTGCTGCTAGGACCTGTCAGTGATAACTATGACCATAAAGTGATTTCACCCCTGAGTTGGGTGAAGGGACATCCCTCCCTTGCACAAAATTAAACAGATGAAGTTTTAAAAACATTGTTATAAATGGTGTTTTCTTTCTGTTCTTCAAGAACTTCAGGATAAGCCTGTGAGTGAATTGTTTCTGTGTTGAAAAATCTATTCCGAGCAAAAAAAAGATAGACTCAAACTTGTTTTTGGAACTCATCTTGCTTGGTCTTAAGTTGGAAACTGCTTGTATGACCTAACACCTATTCCTGCTGGTCTGTAAGATACATGATACCTTTTCCCCTTTCATAATTTATTGCTTCAACAGCAGACTTTTGTTAGAGCTCTGCTGTTAAGGGACAAAAGAAAACACCCACTTTGTTGAACATTTATGTTTAAAGTGAGTACATTTCACTAAATCACTGAGTGCCCATGGGGACATCTCTAACCCAAATTATAACCATATCTATGATGGAATCAGGCCCCGAAGCTTTTTTTTTTTTTGTAACCCAAATTATAACCATATCTATGATGGAATCAGGCCCCGAAGCTTTTTTTTTTTTTGTAATATTTTTTGTGTATGTTGATTCCTGTGGAATTCATAAATGTTAGGGTTTTCACTCCTGCCTGAACAAACTATTTTAAATTTTCTTGCTATGGACTTCTACAGTGGATCATACTATATTATAGTATCCTCAACCCGGCTTTGTTACTGCTTTTTAAATGATTTATCTTTCTCTGTTAGTCATTAAATCTCCATAGTGGCACTTTCAAAATGTACTTTGAATGAATGAAATGAATGGATAAACAAATCAACCTAATTACATTCAGTTTTACTGAACAGGCCAGGCCTTGGACTATGCCTGTGTCCTAGGTTAGGGGTCCCTCCACAGTGATTGCATACGATCTAAGTGATAAGTGTTTCTCCTCCAAGAAATTATGTAATGATTAGACATTCATGTTGAATAGCCCCTGTAAATAGCAAAGAATAAGTAGCAGATTTCTATATAGGTTTAAAGTTTTAGTGACTTTAATTTGGATTTGATGCTTTTTAGTTCTTAATTTTGTTTTGAATCAAAAATTGTTCTAGAGGATGAAGGAAATATTTGAAAGAAATTTAACTGTGATCCCAGAAAATATATATAGGCTTACCAGAATACTACTCATATTTATTTTAATGGGGAACAGGGAAAAGTTTCCTGTTTTAAAAATTTAATTATCTGGCACCCTGTACCTTGGAGGCAACTTAGTGAAATACTTCAGAGCATGGGCTTTGGCATTAAACAAATCTTCCATTTACTGGTACTGTGACCTTGGGCAAATTGCCTAATCCTTATTGCTTACCTGTAAAATTAGGTGATGTTAGAGTAGTTATGGAAGGATTAAATAAAATAATACTGAGAAACTGGATATAATTATATGATAATAAAGGCTGAAGAGCTTGTTAGCTGCTAATATTTTTCTATTTTTTAAATGTTTCCTGGCTGTGCCTTTGTGGAGATATGTCTACACTCACTGACAAACATTTCCATGAAGAGGAGTGGGTGCAGAGCACACGAGGAACTCAAGGAAACCGCTTTACAAATGTGTTGGTTACAGTGCATTTCTTGGTGAAATAGAGGTTGATTGGCACTGGAGGCTGTAGTTTATCCACACTTGATGCAAATCTACAATGTTTATATATTGGGAAGGGGATGTATAAATAAGGAAAGAGAAGAAAAATTTGTTGACACAGATAAAGAAGAAGCACTGGGTATATGAGCCAGAGAGAGAGGGCAATTGTTAATGCTTAAGCTGAGGACAGGCACATAATCCTGATGAACCAATGTGTGATAATGAAAAGACCATGTGATTGGAAGCCTAATAGCTCTGAATTTGAAGCTCATTTTGTGTCTTGCCAGCTGTATTATCATGGACAAGTTATTTAACTTCTCTCCCACTATTTTCATATCTCTAAAATAAAAGGAGTAATAATATTTTCTATTACTAATTGTAAGGATAGGAAGAAATATGGAGAACTTGCTATCGTAAAGCCACCCAGTATTAATTCTTTCTTTCCATTGAATACTGTTTTTTAGCTAGGAAAACATATTCACATCTATTATTATTTTAGGATACATAGAGGAAAATATATCCCTAATTTTATATTCAGAAGACAGGTATAAAGCAAATTATGTACATATTAATAAACAGTATAGTTCTGTCAATCCTAGATCCAACAATAATTAACTAGTTGGATTTGTTTAAATTGCTTAACCATTCTGATCTTTGGTCTCCTCATTTCAAAATAGGAATGCACATTTATGAGTTTATTGTGAGGATTACGTAAGATAATAATCATAAAGCATCTTGTTGAGAACATGTCACAGAATACAGAAGGACTAACATAGGACATAAAGGCTTGTTTAGATCGCATAGTAAGCATTCTAACTCAGGAGAAGCACCTTCTTAACGAATACTCCATTTCATTGAGACTTCAGATTTTTTTAAAGACATGATACTAGACTGAGAATATATGCTCCCTAGACCCTAAGGAAAAAAACCAATATAATTTTTTTTAAAGCTACAACTTGTTCTTTTTTCCCCCTACTATTAATTGATAAAATTTTTGGCAATGGATTTGAGATAAAAGTCATTTTCATCGAATGGCTACTGCTTCATATTTGACAGGTTAGAATAAATGTATCTTCTTTATGAAATAGGATGGCATTATTGTACTTTATTTAGTTGTCCAATTAATCCAATTTAGAACAAATAAATAGGTCTGTGTCAAAACAAAGATACCAGGAGGAGGTTTAACTATATTTCTGTAAACTTTTTGGTGGTTATGTTACACTTACAAGTGACACACTATGACACAGGTTTCAGCTTTGGGGAGCTATGTGATAGAATCATGTGCCCTCATCTGTCTAGTTCCTATGACATGGTGGTGATTTTTTCCTCCACCACCCTGTTTCCATTCTTCTTCATGCAATGAAAGTATGGAGAGGGCAAACAACTTACCCATTATCCTTCCCAGTGGAGTTAAACCTTTTCCAGAATAGCACATGTTTTAATTTTGCTAATAGTGCGTATGGTATATGATAATCATGTGTAACAACTTAGAGTAGTTTAAAGTAAGTATCCAATTAAATTGTGCTTTTTGTAGAAAATGTATTAAATATTATTCTGATAAGTTGAAACTATGTGTTTTAAATAAAGTCAGTCATTTACATTTGTCTTCTCTTTTAGTGCTTTTCTACCCAAAGCAGTCTTGTTAAAAATGTCATGTTCGACAGTATTTAAAATAGTTTCAGAAAAAGTGGGAGAGAATATATAATTTGAGGGGAAAAAAAGATGAATAAGGAGACTTATTTTACTTGGCTGCAAGTACAAAATCTATTATTCCTAGGATGACCTGAAACCCACATAAGTGTTATGTGAGAAAAGAAAATAAAGGTTTGTCCTGGCACCTCTCTTTGTAGCTCAAATTCAATTATGTACATCTCATTGAATCTTCATTACTGAGATAAAAATCCTATCTACTTCTATTCCACTTGATAATTTCTGTGAATTTCCTTCTTTCTAGTATTTGAGTGTTGAGAAGATTAATTAACATGCTTTAAAAAAAATACTACTAATGTCATTACTCTTTTGGGCAAAGAGTGATAACTCTGACCACTCTGTCTAGGAGTTTAATTTAAGAATTCCAATTTTATGCACTTATTACATGCACTTATATTGTATAATTTTAATTAAATATTTTAATTCCATTTTTTATACTTGGCAGTTGCCTCATCTGGTTATCATTCAAAACCAGACAACTCATACTTTGTATTCATCCAAATTGAATTAAAAGTAGTTTTCCTTAAGCTCTCTATGAAAGGCATATTTGATGTTACATTTTTTATGGCTTTATATAATTTAAAAACAAACAAACAAACAAAAAACCACAGCCAAAACAGTGCATATGGCGTTTTGTCAGTTGGGAAGAGGTTGGTTGGGAAATTATAGGAAATCCAAAATAATAGTAGCTTTAACTTGTTACCATTTTATTCTCCTTCTTATAAAAAGTCCACAAGTGTGCAGTTTCAGGCTAGACAGACAGTCCATGAAGGGCTCAAAGGATTACTCAAATCCTATTTCTCTAGATCAGTGAGAGGCCTAGAAGGGGTTAATCCCCGGAGCAATTCTTTCAACTGAGAAGAATTTCAAGGAGTAATCCTGAATCAGGTTTTCTCCCAGTTTTTATTGTCTAGGCAAGAAAGTTACAGAAAAGGAACACAGGTGGTTACAAAAAGAACAATGAGATAATTGTCATGGCAACACTCAGTTATCCAAGAAACATAAAGAAACGACTGAAGACAAGATGTGGAACATCCCCCAACCATCAACCTTGAAGCCTTTAGCTCACATACTTTCCCATCATTAGGTTTAGCTGCACCGGGGACAACTGCCCTTAGAGCAAGCGTATTTGCTGTGTTACAATTTTTTTTATCTACAACAGAGACTTTAGTCCTGGGAAAGTTTTCTTTTTTTCCCAAGCTAAGCATTTCTACGTGCAGTACTAAAAAGTTAGGCGATTCCTTAAACTACAGGGCTGTGGCCCTGCTAAGCTATAAGTTAGGCCCTGTAAAATACATTTGCTTTATTATTGTTGGTATCCTCCACGATAGCCATCAGAAAAGAGGGAAGGGTAAGGGTGGACACACTCCCTCCTCAAGGACATTTTCTGAGCTGTACAGGACACTTGTGCTTTTATCCCATTGGACAGAGTTCAAACATGACCAAAACTTTCTGCATGATTATGGTTTTTTGTGTTTTAAGTGCCTAACACAGGGGCTAGTGCATATTACTACTTAATTTCTAAGCTCTGTGACACTCTAAGCCTTGTAATTACTGAGTTGATTCAAGCAATAATAAATTTATTTACACTATCTGTATTTAAAAAGGACTTTGACTTTGATTCCATCTGGTAGTGTAGTCACTTAAGAATTTTGCCCTATATGTTTTATCAAGCAAGATTTGAGAATATTTGTGTTTTATGAGTATGACATGCTATTAATTACCATTTCCATTTGATAATAGAGATTAAGGATTTATTTTTCCAAGTGTCTTATTATAAACATTGCCTAAAAGTAAGCATAAATCTTGAAAATACTGAAGAAATACATCTGTAACCCCATTTCAGTTAGTTGATAAAAAAAATCTCATTATTAGAGTCGTTAGCTAAATTAGCAAATTTGATTTGGAAATTTGGATTAATGCAAAATTCAAATATGACTCCAACTAATGTTAATTTCAGTTGGAAAATTTCAAATACATAAATACCTTAGGAAAAAAACAAACATCTAGAATTTATATTTTATCTCTGAGGAAAATAATCTTAGTTTCAAAGTTTCTGTATGTGTTAAAGGATAGTCAGATGAAATAAAATTCAGAAAAACATTTTAATTTAAGATGAACTTGATTTTTTTCTGATGATTGGGCACTAGGGATTATAAAATATTTAGTGAACCATTGCCAATAAACGTTGTTATTTAACTTGTTTTGATTACTGAGTATTTTTTTGCCCAGGAAACAGCAAGATTATTTGTTACTGAAACCCATTCTTCATAATACAATCTTAGTTTTCAGTTGTTCTAGCTTTTCAGTTTTCTAAGTACTTCCTGTGTAGATTGTCATTTAATTTCCATGAAGCCTGTCATGGTTGTTATTACTAGCTTAAAAACGTTATCCTCTGTAACTTGGGTTTTGTATGCATGACTTGATCTGTCTGGGAAGCTGTTTTTCTCCATTCTTGACTTTGTCCTTTGTTTTTTATCTTCTCTAGGAACTTTACCTGACCTGTCATCTTGGGAGAATGTCCCTTCCATGGCTTCCCAAAATAGCTTATACTTTATCATGGCACTCTTTACACAGTATTGTGATTGTCTCTCTTTACCATGAGACATTTCATGTGGAAATTATTTACTTATTGCTTGGTAATCTTATTATCAGTGCTTAATATATTGTAGGAGTACCACAGTTATGCTTTTAATGAAATCAAAACAAGAAAGAAACCTACTATCCTTTAGTATTTCCCTAGTTTTGAAGGTGCGTTGCTCTGTGTAAGCAGCATCTTGTTACCCCCATGTTTTGTGTGGACGTTAGTGTAGCTGCTACAATACATATTCTTGGAAAGCATAATTTTCATCTCTGGATGTGTTTTATTCATAACAACTTTTGGATATCAGATTTCAACCATTTTAGAAGACTTTTGTTAGAACTAGAGGCAAAAGGTTGCTTTACTTAACTATTTGGATGTTTTGACAGTTCTGTCTAGAAGGCAATCTTATTACAAAGAGGCACTAGCAATTTATTCAAATGTATTGGCAGAGGTGGGGAAGGGCATGCTTTTTTCCTTTCAATTTTTAGAAATTTCATTTTACTTTTGTCTTTTTCCTAAACAGTAGAAATGATATGTTAGGTTTTTATTGAAGATCAATCCCTTTGATTTGCCTTTTTATATTCTATATTCTCTGCTTCATGTGTATGATTGGCGGAGACCTTATTTTGTGAAGAAATGTGTCACAGGTAGTTAATATGAAATGCTAATCATGGTTTCTCAACTTCAGCCCTGTTGACATTTTGGGCTGGAATTTTCTTTGCTGGGAAGGACTGTTCTGTTCCTTGTAAGATGTTTAACAGCATCCCTTGCCTCTACCCACTAGATACCTGTGTCATCGCCCCAGTTGTGACAACCGTAAATGTCTCCAAACACTGCCAAACATACCCTGGGGGGAAGTCACCCCTGCTTGAGAACCACTCTGCTAAATAAATGTTCCCCTCTGTCTCTGCCAATGTTTAGAGTCAGCTAGGGATTTGCATGCCTATTTACTTTAAACATTTGCATTTAATTCTGTCCAATGCATTGTTATTGTGGATTTGACTGATTTTCCTTAATCAAGTGTCCGGATTATTGTAATTTTAAAAAATGGTATTTTTGACAAAGGGTTGTTAGTGGAGACTGGGGGAAAAATGGGCAGAATTTTCACAGAGAAAAGAAATTCTACACATGCAACAGTGATTCCTACAAAATATGTTCAAAATTAGGAAAAAAAAAAAGCTGAAAGGATTTAATAGAGAACATTTTGCTATTTTTTCTTATAGTGATTTTTTAGAATTTAGGTGTTAGAATGATTTCATATGTGCAGATGTATTTTCTTCCTTTGACTAAAACAAATGTTTATTCTTTTTCTTTCTCCAGTTTATATTCCTCATCACTGGCTGCTTAATTTCAGTGACTATTGTTCTAAAAGATAAATTCTAAGAGAAGAAATCTATCTGAGAAGCATATCCACCTACACACATAGATATATCAAATTGATCCTACTGCTTATAATTTAGAGATCAGTAACATTTTTGTTTTCATTTTCTCCCCGAAAAAGCACATTAACTTCACATAAATACATAGCATGAACCTTTAATTGTAAGGCAACTTCACATAATATGCATGAAATTGTTTCTAATATGATTCTGGCTTGATGTTATATTAAAATGTATTTGTTTTTAATATCCATAGAAACCAGAAGATTATTGACATGATTGGCATGTAAACAAAATATGTCATCAATTTAAAGTCATGGTAAAGCCTTTGGTATAAATGATGTGTTAAAGTAGAGTTCCTCATTTATAGCCAGAGTGTCAAGCTTGGATTTTGACACATTTCTTACTAGTTGTGTGACCTTTGGTATGCTAATTAACTTTTTCTTGCCCAGAGTAAATCTTCTGTAAAATGGAGCTATTTCATAAGACTATTTTTGAGTGATAAATCAGTTAATATATATAAGTATTTGACACATCAGAAGTACTGAATAAGTTTAGTGCTATTATTTATAATTATTGTAACTATTGCAATGTGAAGGATTTCTATCTTTGAGTCGTATCTTCAGGAAAAAAAAGTATGGGTTCTATAAATGTGAAAAGCATCAGTAACAGAAGTCTGGTCATAACAGTGTTAGAATTAACCCAAATTTATTCTGAACTTCCAAAATGGTACTTTATTTCTTTTCATCACTTTAATGCAAGTAAATATTATACAAAATGTGGAGAGTTTTAATGCAAAAAAGAAACCTGACCTAGTATGCACGTACCTAGAATTGAGTTATTTTATCTCTTTCCTCTTCTTTTTTTCTTCTAGAAAAAGCATGGGATCTAGGATCAGGGAAACTGTATTCCAAGTCTGGCTTTTCCTCTTATTAACCATAAAACCTAGAGTTAGTTTGTTAATTCTTTGAACCTCTCTTTCTTCCTGTGTAACATGGGACAGATGATAACACTTTTTACTACTGCTTACTTTCAAGCCTATGTCAATGTCACCTGGGCTCTGAAGACCTACCCTTGTCCATTCCTGGGCTGGAGCAATGTTGTCCTTTGTCCTCTAGTGTAGCAATTTTCCACAGCATTGGTTTATTTGAATCCCCCCCAGTAGATTGAGCATTATCAGCAAGTGCATCTGTCTTGGTCACATTTGCAACATTCACATTAGGGCATAGCCCAGGAGAAATCAGTCACAATAGCCATCTAACTTGGAGTCACTCCATTGCTAACTTTATTCTCATGATGCGGAGGATTATACTCTAGGTTATACTCTCTAATTCAAAGAGCCGTATTATATATAATCCTGAAAACGTGCCTGCTACATGGCTCCATATGACTAGAATCCTCCAAAGAATAAGGCAGGCAAGACAAGATTGTCTAGGTGTGGTTATCATACTATTTATCATTTTTTCCTCTTTGTGTGTTTTATGAATTGGAAAATGACAGGAATATAATATGTGAACATTGGGGATCCCATGAGGCTAAGTACCTCAGTTTTCAAGGGTTATGGGCTTTAGGCACATTGACAAAAAGATGCACTCATCTCCTTCCTGTTCATTCCATCTGGCCTAATAGCATGTTTGCCCTTTAGAAATGTAATTACACGGAGACTAATTAGTGGGCTATTGCAGTTATTAAGGTGACAGAAAAGACAAAAAGGGCTCTGACAGAGCCATAAAGATGAATATTGAGAGGCACTCTAAGAACCTTAGAAAACAAGAGTCAGTGAGCTTTGGGGACTTTACAAAACATGGAATTGTGAGAATGAGTGAAGTCAGGAGTGATAATCTGGTTTCTGATTTTACCAACTGGAGTGAATGATGGTGTTAATTATTAAGGAGGTCCTCCCCCTTATTTGTTTCATTTTTTATTCATTTTTGAGTGGGTGATATTGTTTTCTAATTTTGGATATGTTGATTTTGACATTCCAGTAAGCCCCTAGATTGACGTGGCTCAATCAGCTGTTGAAAACAGATCCACATGTCAGGAGAGAAATCATTAACTTTAGAGTTGACAGCAGCCAGCTTATACATGAGCCATATTTATGCATGATGTCATGCAGAGAAAGTATTTATCAAGAGGAAAGACAAAGGCAAACCCCTGTGGAACACCAACTTCTTTTAAAGGAGTATACGAATGAAGAGGCACTTTCTTCATTCTGCATGGGATGGTCTCAAGAATGGAAGAGTACTAGTAGTGACAAAACAAAATACTTTCAGGTCGGAAGATGAGCTCAGTCCTCTCAAGTATAGTTGCCTGCATGGTTCACATAACTGCACTATTTTGCGGGTTTGATAATTGATAGAAATTTGATATGACATTTCTGGAGAATTATGGGACTAGAACCTAAACTAGATTTAGGGGTAAATGGGCTGTGAGGCATTCGATATATGCACCATAGACCATTCTTACAGGAAATCTGACTTTGAAGGGAAGAAAATAATAAGCAGTCTTAGAGGTGGACGCAGTAATGGATAAACGTTGTAGGGGTATTTTCTTCTCTATGTGCTAAGAAGCACATAAACATTTTTGTATCCGCAAGAGAAAGGAAGGTGTAATGGGGAAAGAGATTGAAGATACTAGACAAAGAGAGGCTCACTGAAGGATTTGCATTCCTAAGGAAGCTAGAAAAAGCAGAATTAACTATCTGGATGGTATTACTCCTCTGGTGCCATTAGCCTTTTATCAAAGGAGAAGCACCTCTTTATCTGGATTTGAAAGGAAAGTGATAAAGACAATTGAGGTTGTAAATAAGTTTCAGAAATGATATAATGTATGTGAGCTTAGTTAATTAGACGGCATTATGTCAGTAACATTATAGTTATAAAGAATATTAAATCTTTTTGAAAAAAAGTGTTCTTTTTATCAGTTTTACCCACTTTTAAAGAACTGACCATTTTCACAAACACTTGATTACTGCAGAAAACTTTGTTCTTCCTTGTTCCCAGCATCTGAAATGTGCACTTAATAGCACAGCATGTCAACTTCACGATCAAGTTAATTGTTGCTCAGTGTCTTTATAGAAACGTACATTTATGTATATATGAAAGTGATCTTAATGTGCTTTGAGAATTCTTTGTTCTATTCAAATGACTTCTTAGCATGATTAGAACTACTGAGGTTGTTAATATATGCTGATGGCACAGGTGACTGTTCTTTAATTTCCAAATGCTTTTCTACAAATATTTTCTCAAGATGCCCATTATATAATAAGCTGAGTATTTTAAAATACTCAACAAAATAAGTTTTTATAAGTAGCCTTCTCTTTTCTCAGAGCGCCATTTTACCAGTCTTTCAAAGTCCTCAGAATCTACTGAGTTGAAACTGCAGTTTGAGGTGATAACAGAAGTATTCAGGCCCAATAGATGTGCCCAGTGTCTGTAAGATACTTACTAATTGCAAGAGAGTGGGGATACACAAAAAGCCCTTTGTGAGAGCTCTTTGAATTTAGTTCATTTCCCTGGCACCATATTTTCATAGACATGATTGTAATTGATTTTCATTTAGGTCAGGAGGGTGGGGTCTGCAATGGCTGTGATATTACATGTGGCTACAGCCTAAGGAGCCTCTTAGGAAGGACCGTATAAGTCTTAGGGTCTATAGAGAAAGGTGTGTTTCAGAAGAGTGAACTGAAATTTGCAGTGTTCTGAAATTCAAGCTTATTTGACTAACTGCAAATAGGAAGGAAATAGCATGTGGATATCCCTCAGTCTTTTTCTTTGTTCCTTTATGGCATTTAATTAAATTCTGACTCTTTTTACTGTTGACCCAGACTACCTCTTGTCTTTTGAGCAGTCATGAGCCAATATTTCCCAAGCAACATGACTAGTGAGAGAGGCATCTCATGTTTCCATATATTTATCACTGCCTTAGACGAGTTCCCTTTACAACGTGATGAGAAAATGTGCATGCTCTAAGAAGAAATCCAGGTGGCTGGTAATTCTAGTGGGAGAGAAAAGACAGCTAGAAAGGGGAAAGTTCAGTGGTGGTAAAAGCCTTTTGAAAATATTTGTTAATACTTTCTAATGCAGCATAAATGCTACTGATACCAAATCCAGTGTTTTCTCTCCTGAGGAATTATTTTCTTTTACTTAGAATTTATTTTTATAGTACCAGGGCAGCATTTTTATTTCACTGTTAACCATTCTTATTTTGAGCATATAAAATAAAAATTTGTGGTTTTATATATCGTAATACAGTCCTTTCTCCAAATTTCTGTTTTCCTCATGCAGAGGGTTACTTCTACAGGAGAACAGCAGGTTTGCAGAAGCATTGCATTATTATAAATTGGCCATCGGGAGCAGGCCTACCCTGGCTTGTAAGTAATATTCAAGATTTTTTTAAAAATTCCTCTTCCATCCATGAAAATTATCTTTGTGACCTAGTCTCATAGAAAAAACACTTGGTGCTCCTTTTTCTGAATACTTGCTTCTCAAATTATGGACCTCTAACTACTATATGTCTCTCAATTCCATCGCATTTTGATGTCCATTTATCATTTTAAAAAATAGTACAATAGCTAAAATGTTTACTCAGTTTTTAAGTTCAAAAATACTTGGAATTCCTTGAGGACAGACACTATGTTATGTTTCTCAGTGATACTTGCAATTCCCACTACCAATATTGATGGTATAAGTATTAGCCTATCAGTATTTATTTCTTTGTTTTCTATTAAAATCAGAAAGAATCCATAGAAAGTAATCTGAAGCAAAGATAACTTTATTTTATCCATAATGTGTACCATCTTCTCACTCTTCTGTTTTCCACTTTTTTCTCTCAGCTGCATATTTGAACACTGGTATTATTCTAATGAACCAAGGAAAAACTGAGGAAGCCCGTCGTACGTTCCTAAAGTGTTCTGAAATCCCGGATGAAAACCTAAAAGACCCTCATGCACACAAGAGCTCTGTTACCAGCTGTCTGTACAACATGGGAAAACTCTATCATGAGCAGGGACACTATGAGGTCTGGTCAAAACCCATATCCTTTTCCTTCTGCCTTGTTGTGATCCAAATCTCAATGTTTTTCTAACCTGCAATCTCTTTGGAGGGCTGCTGCTGTCCTTTGAGAAACTAATATGTGTTCACATTAAAAGGGTTTCGTGATTAAATTTGTTTGGGAAAAACATCTGCTAAATAAAAATTCACAGATTTTTGTCGCATGAGTTTCTCAGAGCAATTAATACGTCAGTATGTATTGCAACCACTCAAGAAAGGGAGATAACATGCATCGTTTCTCAAGCTTATTTGCTCACCATTTCTTTGACTTTAGGATCCAAGAAACAGTTTCTAGAATTGTTACCCTAACCCAGTATTTGACATTTTCTAAATATTCAATGGGGCTTCAAACAGTTCATTGTAAAATCCATGTTATCTTTTAATTCCATCATTCCACAAACTTTCTGAAGTACCCTTGTACTGTTCATACTCTGAGTTATTAAGAGAGTGATTTGATGTAAATCTTAGCTATTTCTCTTTTAAAAACTATAATGAAATAAAAACTAACTTTTTTATTTGGGGGAAAAGGAAAAGTGGTGTGACAGGATGTTGTATTGTAGGTTGGGAGGGGACCCAGGCTTGTCCTCCCTTTCTCTGACAGGAAGAGTCGATGTGTACCTCACTGCCCCTCTTTCCCTTTTCAAACTGTTCCCCCTGCCCACATACTCTTCCACATTGCATTAAGACTGCAATATAAAGGGCCAACCCCGTGGCGCACTCGGGAGAGTGTGGTGCTTGGGAGCGCAGCGACGCTCCTGCCTGGGTTCGGATCCTATATGGGAATAGCCGGTGCGTTCACTGGCTGACGTGAGATTAGACTACATGATCCCCAGGATTATTTTACACTTCTGTATTCTACGATTTGAAAATGATATGTGCTGTATGGCTTGAGCATACACAAAGAAGTCCCAAACTGAAAAATATACACCTGGCAAGAATACTCATGATCTCTTTTTGCCAAATGACAGAAAATTCAGAAATAGTTCAGTGATAGAATGGGGCACAAGTTGGTAAACAGAAAAAAAATTATTGGGAAAAGGTTAAAATATTCATTCCACATCTCTGGGAATCCTGCTTCCAGTTTGCCTGTGCAGCAGAAGAGTGATTTAATGTTCATATTAAAGAGGACAGCAGAGTACTTTTTAGTTTTGGGTTTTTTTTTTTCCCCAATCTGGTATAATTATTAAAAGGTAAAATCTAGCTTCATTAACTGTATGTTTGCCTTAAACTTTTATGAATTACAATAGTGCCTTTTAATAAGCAGCATTTTACCATCAATCTGTCTACGTGAATTAAATGTAGATGTGCTGAGGGCCTGCAGATTTATCAGTTGAATTAACTTTTTTGTATCAATGCAGGATGTTTTTCATGTCAAAGTAAATACTAAAAGGATAACTTTATCTTTGTTAAAGAGGCACAGTGGTTTTTGTTTATGATTTCATTCTTAACTCTGGTGCTTGGGAAGTCCTTATTCCCAATTTTCCTGTTTTCAAACAAAATGTCTTTCTTTAAATTAGAATAGGACTCTGAGACCCTTGGCAACAGACTGCACGTGGTATCTTTATTGTTAATGAGAAATGGTGGTGTTCACTACAGTTAGTGATTTCAGAAAATTCATTCAATTATTTTATGTAAATAAATTTGATTGAAAATTCAGCTGGCACCTTGGGGTCTCTCTTTCAAACGATTACACAGATTCTGAGCACACACAAGCAGCAAAAGATAAGTGTGTCCCTAGGGGTTATTGCTTAGTCCTTTGTTTGATTTTTTTCCATTATGGAAGGAGGTGGTCATTATGCCCAGACTCTGAAAAGCACTCTAACAATTTTCAAGCAGAAGATCCTAATATAATTTAAACTTCCAGATTTCTTCTATTATTTTAGTGGCTGCCTTCTGTTTAATTTTATGGGAAGGTCTGTCAGCTGATCAGGTTTTACAGTTTGAGAAACTATAATTTTCTCAGAGAGCAAGTTCACCTCCTAATCTAATGGGTTAAATCCCCAGAGTGTTTGCTTTAACCTCTAGTACATTTTGATTAGCCTCCATTTGACAAGGAAAAAAATGGCCCAAGAGATAAGCTGCCCTATCAGTACATCAGTTTCATTAGTCTGTCAGCATGTGCTGATTATCCTATCAAGTTTATCAACAGCCTTGAATGTGTTTTCTAATTCACACATTTACATATTATTCATGCCCTGTAGGGATCACTGATGGACTATGATGTCTGGCTAGATTTAGTCTGTGAATATTCACTTTCTTCATGTGTCATTCACTTACCTCTTCATAACCACTACCCACAAGCACTTGTACGTACAAATACAAACATTATATTTGTATTTTCTTTTATATTTCTATTTCTGTGCTCTGGAACTGCTGTATTTTCTCTTCAGGCCCATTTCCCCTTTTTTCTCAGCAACGACAGTAAAAAAAAAAAAAAAAAAAAAAAAAAAAAAAAAAAAAACATTTTATCATTAGCTCTATTAACCAAAAGTGAAATAGCATACTGTGTTAATGCCGATTAACTTAATTCCATTAACAGAGTGCACCCTCTGAATTAATATTGTCATAGTTAGGTTATAGTTTCTTCTTTTTCTGTCATGATTTATTTTTCCTCTAGTGTTAGTCAAAATTATTCTTTATTCTGACACCCATTACAGGCACTTACTGGATGTCAATTTTTCCTTTTTCTTTTCAAATTATAGGCGTATTTTAGAATCATAGAATGTCAGAGATGGAAGAGTCATATCTTAAAAACCTTCATAATATAATTTCTCTTATTTTACAAGATAGAAAATTAACACCTGAAGAATTGATTTGATCTGTTCAGAATTACACAGTTTGTATAAGAGTCACAAGTGTGGTTTCTTGGCTTAAATTCATATGGTTTTTCTACTTAGCCCTTCTGTGTTACCGAAACTGGCGCATTATTTATAATGCCAAACAGCTTTTCCTTACACATAAATAATCAGCAAAAAATAAAACATACAAAACCATCTTCATATAAAGAATAAAACAACCGCAAAAATTGTGGTTTTATCACAGGTGCATTAATTATACAGGATGTTAATTTTTTTTAAATGCACAATAATTTCTGAATACCCTCAGTATTTCTCTTTTCTCCATAATTGTTTATTTTCCTTATTATCTCTACTTAAACACTGCTTGTGAATAATCCTAAGGGATTATAGGAAACTAAATTAGGCTGTAGCTTCCAATTATTTTTATCAGTTTGAGCTCTTCCAATCCCAAAGGCCATTTTAAGCCTTTTCGCTATTTAAAATAAAAAACTCTGCCTTCTCAATGCAAAGTAATTGTTGGGTTTAATTAAACAAACGATTTAACCATTTCATCTTGATAATATGTCTTGAGAACAAAGGAGCGTAGTGTGTTGCATGGAGTAAGAGAGAACCTGGGGTACTGTCTTGTCATTGCAGTCTATAATCACTGTTGAGAATAACCTCTGTGTGTGGGGTGGGGGGAGGAATTTAAGCCACAAGATCTGAGTGGAGGCTACAGAGATGGTTATACGAAATGTAAATAGTCAATTTGATTCCTGCTCTCATAGAACTTGCTGGTATATTTCAGTTGGTCCACAGCTCTTCAGTGCCTCCCCTTAACATGTAAATGCTTATTAAAAAAGGGCAACTATTCCTCTTACCTTAAGAATATTGTCTATAACTATATAGGCTGTACTATGTTGACTGAACTAAACAAAACTAACAAGAAAAACTCAAGCTTTTAAAATTTCTAATGTGATACTAGTATTACAATTTGCATACGTGTTCATATCTTCCTCTTCTCTAAAAAAATGTGTTTATGATGGGTAACATATTTTTCATAGGGAGAGATTACATTCTTTTTTCAGGAAAATTGTGTGATAATGACCCATTTATTTTTATTGCTTCACTTGTACATCATACTGTTTTGATTCTCTTCTGATAATTCCTTGTTTTGTTCTGTTTTTGTTTTATATACATACCTATTACTTTTAAATTCCAGCTCACTGTTGGAAAATGTATTTTCCTCTATCAGCTTTCAGTCAATGAATCTTTTACTTACATAGATTTGAAATTGAGAAACCATTTTCTCCTTATACTCTCCCACAAGAAAGGGGAGAGTCTTTTGACTTAATTATTTTGACCTATAATTATGAGAGATTTTCCCAATTTCATTGGGCTATTCACAGAGCACAAGGAAAGAAGGAATGAATAGAAAACAGAATGAATTTATTAGAGCAGTATTTGATGCAGAAAGCTTGTGAAAATTTCAGAATTGTATTTTTCAGAAAGAAACTTGTAGAATGAAAGAGTTGTGTGTCATAAATGGTAACTAGTGATCTTTAGATTCTTTACTATTACTTAGGTACGAGGAATTAACAAACAAGGTTCCAAATGCACTTTCTGAAAAGAAATTTCAAAAATTCTCACTTGCAAATTTATCCTAATTCTACTTGAAGTATATTACGTTCCAAGTTCAGTTGGTAGAATGGATGTAGAAGCAGTCCATTTGTCTGTCAGCCTTCCGTATGGTGTTTTAGCTGAGTCATTTATTTTTGTTGGATTATTCTGTGTGTGTGTGTTTGTGTTTTCTCACCTTTTTCCAGAATATATTTAGAGTGGGGATATTCAGAGTAAATTTTTGACATGGTTTACATGCTTCATGTCTTCTTCTGTGACTAGTTGTTTTTAAGTGGATTGCTTAAGGTATTTAACATGCAGACTGTGAAAGAGATGGTTTTTAACTGTGTGAGATTTGAACTTCACATCTTTCAAGTGTGGAAGCATTAACACTCCAGTAGTGTTAAGCTTTTTACACCACCTGTTTCCCCTATTTTGAGTTCTGGTGATTTTCCTATGATTGCTTCTAGGGGAACTCATGAAAATCAGTGAGTCAGTTCTACAAATAGGAGTATGGCTGATTAACTGGATTAGCCATTAATCTACATAACTTCAAAAGGAATATTAACTTCTAATTTTTAGATGTCTATGTGTTCCACTTTCATTTTTCCATCATCAGAAAGGACAAAACCAGTAGATAAGTGCCAGGTGTATAGAGTTCACCAGTCTAGAAAGTCCAAACATAGATTTGGGTGATTTTAGAAGTTTACTTTGTAAGATACATAACCAACAAGATAAGAAAATCATGGACTTTTGTCTGTGTATCAAAATGAATGAATCTATAAAGTTATAAAAAAACTATAAATTTTATTTTAAAGGTTTATTTCTCATTATAAAACTGCAGTGGTTTAATTTTTTTTTTCTTTTTACTATTCATGCTTGATATGAATTCTGTACTACGTGCTATGCTTTCAGATGTTAATTTGTTAGGTATTAGCTACACACTACAAAGGCCAGCATCCAGTTCAGTTGTATTAAATAGGTAATATATTTTGTTTAAAGTTTCAATTAAACCCAGGCCCAGAAGATATATTGTCCCTGTGGGGAGTTTGAAGACTTTAATGCCAATAGTAAGGTTGCCTAAGGATCATGCTTAGGTCTAAATGTCACTTGCTTTCCTGGAAATATAATATGAGACAGTTGATTATATTTCATTGCTGTTAAAACCACATGAGCCCACCTGTTACATTAATTCATACACTTGCCAGTGGTAAAAGGAAAAGATTGAAGCTTAAAAAATTTATTTTTAAATTGAATTAAAAAGAAATGAATATATTCACATTAATACCTAATTAAATTCTTCTTTGTTTCTCAAATGGCATCAGTGTGTACTGCTTGAAAAAAAAATCTGTTTTCTGAGGCTTCAGTAGAAATAAACAAGAAAAACAGTATATGTAATAAACTTTTACTGGGCTATAGTCATGGAGTAAATCTTTTACTCAGTAGTAAATACTGTTGGATTGTATTTAGAAAAATAGGATAACATTGTTATACCTGGAACGTTCATTAACTAGATTTCAAAATTTTGCATACTAAAAGATGCCAACTTTGAAGTCATTTGGATGAAATGGACATAGTCATGTCATAGAAAATAATTTTGTGCAAAGGATACAATCCTGAAAATCAGTGTCAAGGAAATGAGAAGTGATGGTTGTACATATTTAGAATAGGAAATTTTAGGGTCAGAAAGGTGTGATACTTTTCTCACCCATCATCAGGCTTACAGGCATATGGGGCAGCACCTCTCTGGAATGAGGGGCTTCAAAGGAAAAGGGAGAGAGTGACCTTTCTAGATTTTAATGGCTTGCTTTAGGGGAGAGGAGGTCTAGTTTCTGTGACCCACCTTGAGGAAGAGAGATTTTGGTATCAGAAAGACCTTGCTTCTGAGGTTCTTCCAGTGTCTTTCATTTCAAAGAACATAGCATGCCAAAGTTCCATACTTTGGGGTATCGTGTTCTGAGCCCCAACACAGGTAATATAAATTAAGTTTAAAGTTAAATACATTACATATTGTATGTACTTTGCTGTGTAGTTATTTATGTTTGTTTTTCCTAATAGGTGGGGGAAAGTTGTTTTCTATATAAAAGTCTCATTTAACTCTGAGCTGTTAATTATTTTTAATTTTATCTACACTGATTGAAGCCATTGCCATATTCGAATTGAATGAAGAATGAAAATAGATCATACAAAATTTCGTTTTAGAATGCAGGTCGTTTTCTACAACATGTTAATTATGGGAATGGGATTTTGTGAGTTGTTGTAGAACCTTATTCTCAAGTATTCCTTAAAAATAGGATGAATCTTTATTCCTTAGTAATTAACATTATTATAGAAATTTACAGTATAAATAAATTATTCATTGCCTGTTATAGAGACGCATTACTTGATCCAGGTACACTCCTGAAATATATTCCTAAAAAGATCTGTAAAAGTGAAAATCCTTTCACTATATTCTTCTGACTCATTGGTTGCATACATATTTATGATTGTTATGTCTTCTTGATGCATCAGTCCTTTTATCATTATGTAGTGCCCCTCATTGTCTCTTTTTATGGTTTTTAGATTAAGGTCTATTTTGTCAGATATGAGAATAGCTACTCCATCTCGTTTTTCTTTTCTGTTTGCATGGTATATCTTTTTCCATCCTTTCACTCTTAGTCTATGTGTGTCTTTATGGGTGAGGTGGGTCTCTTGTAGGCAGCATATGGTTGGGTCTTCCTTTCTAATCCAGTAAACTGTGTCTTTTGATTGGGGAATTTAAACCTTTTACGTTAAGAGTTGTTATTGAAAGGTGTTGATTTGTTCCTAGCTTTTTATTGG
>NW_007726816.1:553379-557031 GCF_000696425.1 Galeopterus variegatus | reverse complement strand
TTAAGGCTCCTTGTGAGAATCGGTGAGAAAAATTCTGCATGCCCAAATGCATAGAATAAGTGTGTGTGAATATGACAGATACTTGCTGCCTATAGCTTGCTACCCTAATTCATAGTAAACACTTGGCGTCATTGTCATCACTGAATAATTGCCATTGTCATCACTGTTATTAAGATACAATTAATGGTTACATGAAGTTTTTCTAAGTTGTAACAAATAGTACCTAAGTAGACAAGATATTTATAAGTTTTCATATACTTGCTAAGATGTACGATTATATTACCTATATAATGTATTATATATTATAATAAGTATTATATACACTGTATTACTTGATAGTCCTTTAATATTTCCCTGTCTCATAATCTTTACAAATTAATAAGTTGCTTACAATTTCTCACTGAAGAAAATGGGTCAGCCACTAATTATTTGCAAATTAATAATATTTTATTTCAAAATAGGTTTTAATAATAGATTTCTGACTTGGAAAAAAGCAATACATTTTGTGAAATTATTTATAGACATTCACAACTTAAATATAATAAAGATTTGAATCTCAAAAGCACTCTGGAATTAAGGTTCTCATACTCTTTTTCTGTACAGAAGACCTACTGTTATTAGAAAAAATAATGTTTTTATAAATGAAAAGGAGAATCTATATTAAATGCAGTGATTCTACAACTCTCAAAAACTGACCTCTTAGCACTTGAAAAGCANATAAAACAAATATATAAATATGAAAATAAAAAAGGCATAATCAGCACTGGTATTGATATGGCCAACGTTGAATAAATCAACTACAAAATTCAAAAATAAGACAGTCCATTTTTGAAACTAGTGAGGGCATTGTCACTGATTTACAAAACGATGATGTAGAAATTACCAGACAGTGGTGAATCTACAAATGATTGTCCCTCTCATTCGGAGTATTTGTTCTTAGCCCCTCATTTCATAAATAATAAACTGAGATTCTGTCAAATAACCTTTTTTGTCCAAAACCATACTGCTATTTAATGGCAAAATAAAACCAAGCCAGTAAGTACTATTTTGGTATGTAATTCATAATTCAGTGTTGTATCATACTTATAAATAATTTCAACAGGTAGATGAAATAAACCAACTTAGTCAATTAATTAAAATGTCCTTATTTTTGAAAAATTCTGTAGTAAAATTAGTTCCTAAGGAACAAATTAAAAGCAACTTCTAAAAAGGAATTAATTATAACAAAGTTGAAGATTGCTAAAAATGCTCATTAAAAGAAAAATGACCATCATATAAAAAAATCAGTATAAAAACCATCAAAATAAACCTGATATCTTCAATGGAATATAAGCATTTCTTAAAGATGGAATGAATACCTTAGCAATGAGCTAAGTCCTCATACTTGGAGAGCCTACAAATTAGGTAGATTAGGATAGAATGCCCACCCTACAGGCAAAGCATCCTAAAATTTAGCAGTTTTGGCAATGAGATGCTTTCATTGTGTTAGTAGAAGGAAGCCAGCTAGAAATTGTATAGGGACATTTTATATCTGCCCCCCATTCTTTGGAGGCCAGAAAAAAAAATACCTTTTACTAAAATGGGTTTTCTCTCTAGTGTACTTGTCTGACAGTTTTTTTTTTTTAAAAAGATGACCGGTAAGGGGATCTCAACCCTTGGCTTGGTGTTGTCAGCACCACGCTCAGCCAGTGAGCAAACCGGCCATCCCTATATAGGATCTGAACCCGCGGTCTTGGTGTTATCAGCACTGCACTCTACCGAGTGAGCCACGGGCCGGCCCGTCTGACAGTTTTTTAATAAACTTCTGAAGCTTTTCTAGTTACTTGAATCATAGCTAGGTATGTGCAAGTTAGTGTTGTCCAGATCTCAGTCACTCATATATCACTGGATCACTGTCCTGATTTTGCTCATAGACATTAACCATCTGTGTTATTATATATTTTTTTCTTTATTCTAAACCATGATAGCTGTGAAATGCCATTTAACACAGATTAAATCATATTCATGAGTATCAAAGTTTTTAAAGGATTTGTTGTTTGTTTCTTGTGTACCTAAAATCAAACTCTGAGAGACACTGATACATTTATTTCTTTGTCACCATGAAGGCAGAAACAAATATCTTGTTAACTTTTATGCTTATCAACATGTATTGTTCATGTAGGTTAACCTAAATTGATATGCAAGATATATGTTCAAGAATTTAAAAAATGAAAAGCAATTTTTAATTGCAATAGGAGTTGAGGAAGGAGTGATTACTTTTGTTAAGGATGGTCATTAAGTTGTTTTTAAAAATAGAGAATCTATACTGTCTTAATAATATGTCTTGGTACATGCTCTATTCTTTATCTGCAAACAGGAACTGTCCAGTAATTTGAAACAAAAGAATCAGTGAGATCTAGACTACTACATCATCAATAACCCAACATTCTCTCCTTAAGGAGTTAGCCTTTCCCTGGGTTATTTAGACCTGCGGCTTTTTAGGGAGGAAGAGTGACATTATTTGTTCTACATCTGAAACTGTTTTATATCTGCCTGAAGCCAGCCTAGAGACATCCAAATCAATCGGAAATAAATCTGGGTGATGAACCTGATCACTACATCATTGCACAGCAAATTTTCTCATTTTTATGAAAGTGCCTCTATTATGTCATTTTCTGCAGGATGAGAAGGAAAAATAGCCATCATTGCTTTTTTCCTCCTGGGTACTATAAACTTTGTTTTTTTATATTATCGTAAGTTAAGAAAAATTATAGTACCAGAGAAAATGACTTAACCCTCATCCCCCACCCTATTTTCAGCCAAATATCTTAATTTCTTTCCTTAATGAATTTACTGAATTTTCTTTTCCTGTGGCCATTTCCTTTATGGAATTTTTATGATTTTAATATATCAACCAGACATGAAGGATTACGTATATACCACTCTTTCCTAAAACTGAATCTACCGATGGCACTTTTTGCTTTTATTTTATCCCCTCTCTGATTGTTTTTGACATATTTGGGTGGGATGGTTTAGTGGAAAGAGCCAGAGAAAACTCTAATCTGAATCCTGAATTTGACATTTGCTTGTGTTTGATCTTGAGCAAGCTGGTTTTAAGGTACAGTAATTAACCATCCTTGTGCAAGTCACTTAGCATTCCTGAGCCTTCCTCCTCATCCATAAAATGGGTATTCTAACCCCTCTTGACAATTAGAAATGAGAAATGTAAAGCTCCTACCTTAGCAGCACCAAATAGCAAGTACCTATTGTTGTATGGTGTGTTGCCTAAATATTTATTGAGTTGCCCTTTTAACACTTTTACATTTATCTATGATCGGTTTTTTGTATTTTAGGTCTTGCATCTTGATTTTATTACTTTTATAAACTGTTGTTGTGTTAAGGCTAACCTTAGAACTGAAGAGCATCTTCTATGCAACATATTCTCCAATTGAACAACGTGTGTAGGAAGCATTTTTAAAGTTCAGCCATGGTTTATCATGGCTCTTTCTTATTCCTTTAGTCCAACAGATAAGCCCGAAGCAAAGTGAAATGAACCTGCTGGCCAGTGTATCACAAGATAGAAAACAGTTTGCTATGAGTAAAAAAGTATCATTCTCACCTGAGCTGGGGAGTTGTAAAGTTGATGATTACTCTCTACTAGCTGGTTAAGGCA
>NW_007726816.1:548621-552692 GCF_000696425.1 Galeopterus variegatus | reverse complement strand
CCACTTTACATATTTATGATTGTGTTTTACTTAGCCACTCTGCTTCTCAAGTTTTTTATCTGTAAAATCCAGGTAATGGTATTCCTTAATAACTAATGAAATATATATGTAAAGTAACTAATATAGAGATTGAAAATAGGTTTTATCTTGAAAACCTACTATGAACTGTTGGTAGTGGTTGAATGCAGTAATGTGTTAAGGCTCCTTGTGAGAATCGGTGAGAAAAATTCTGCATGCCCAAATGCATAGAATAAGTATGTGTGAATATGACAGATACTTGCTGCCTATAGCTTGCTACCCTAATTCATAGTAAACACTTGGCGTCATTGTCATCACTGAATAATTTCCATTGTCATCACTGTTATTAAGATACAATTAATGGTTACATGAAGTTTTTCTAAGTTGTAACAAATAGTACCTAAATTGACTAGATATTTATAAGTTTTTATATACTTGCTAAGATGTACGATTATATTACCTATATAATGTATTACATAATATAATAAGTATTATATACACTGTATTACTTGATAGTCCTTTAATATTTCCCTGTCTCACAATCTTTACAAATTAATAAGTTGCTTACGATTTCGCACTGAAGAAAATGGGTCAGCCACTAATTATTTGCAAATTAGTAATATTTTATTTCAAAGTAGGTTTTAATAATAGATTTCTGACTTGGAAAAAAGCAATACACTTTGTGAAATTATTTATAGACATTCACAACTTAAATATAATAAAGATTTGAATCTCAAAAGCACTCTGGAATTAAGGTTCTCATACTCTTTCTGTACAGAAGACCTACTGTTATTTGAAAAAATAATGTTTTTATAAATGAAAAGGAGAAGCTATATTAAATGCAGTGATTCTACAACTCTCAAAAACTGACCTCTTAGCACTTGAAAAGCAAATTTCATGTTGATTCCAAATGGAATCCGCAATGCAGGCATGTCTTTCATCTGGCTTTATAATCCATTTTAGAGATAAATATTTGGATACTATTTATCATTAATTCCTTTAAATTTCTCAATACTTTAGGTTTTGAGAGGTTTATGTAGTCTATTCTGTTATGTACATAATATCTATTATTATTGTAGTATGGAGAAATGGTTCACTTTTCCTAAGAAAAATTACTATTTGCTTTATTTGGAAACATTTGTTCAACATGGCAAAAAAAAAAAATCTGACAGTATGTCAGTTTTTACATATATATGGAGATAAAAACAATAAAATTATTACAAAAACTTATGGAAATTTTAAAAAGTTGATTTCTAATTTTCTATTCTAATAACTACAAGCATTTTCATGCATTCCATTCCAGTCTTTGGTCTTTGCTTCAGTATTTCTTGCATCTTACCCCTAAGCATGTGATGTAATCTAACCAACTTCTTAAATGCAAAAATGTTTTAAATGTTAGGGGGAAAAAACATTTTCCGACTTATTTTTATGGTAGTTTAAGGACTCTTCTTAATAGAAACACTTGGATATGCGTGAGTAGATACATACGTTTTTGTGCACATTACGTATTATTTGTCACCAGTTATTTTTACTAACCAGCCAAGCAAAGGGCATCCAAAAAGTAAGGAGAATCAAACCAATTCAATTCATCAGATGTATTTATTTGTATTGACAGCACTTTGCTAATACAAGGAGAATATGATTTTTAAAAAGGAGAGAGTTCTTCGTTTGAAATGAAGATATATAACCAATGTAGGTAATACATGTAGGAAAAACCTGTGATTATTCCTTTAAATGGAAAAAGCTGTCATGATTATGCTGTTAAGCTATAATGGTCTTTCTGGAAAATAATACAAGTCTATTGCTTGGTCTCAAACTGAGTAGTGTCTACATTTGCAGTGCTTATTATTACAGTATTTAACTTAAATATTTAAATAATCTTAAAATATATTTTCTCTATCATTTGAATATTCTCATACACTATAATCGTGTAAGAGAGAGGAGCGTAATAATAAGCAGGCAGTTGATACATTTTTCAGCTTTATTTCCAATTTTTTTCTCCTGTCTTGACTGTTAATGAAGTGCTATTTGATAGCTAAAATTTGTACAACTTGAAAGTAAATTCTATTGCTTGAAAAGCCCCAGACTAGCTTTGTGCTGGTCATGCTTGATACTTGGCATGTATTCATTGGTTTTTCCAAATTAAACTGGTAAATTTTATTTACTTAATGACTTATAAAATGCAAATAATTTCTGAAAAAAATTAAAGTTTAGCAGCAATGTTGAATCCAAAAATATTTTTAATTCTTTCAATTAATCTTACCTTCTCAACAAAGTTGTAAGATCTTGGAGGGTAAGATCTTATACTTTTTAAATGTAATCCCTGTATAAGCCTATTTCCACTTAGTAGTTACTCTACAAATACTTGAATTTCTAAAAGAATGAATGAATGTGAATGAAAAAGGACAAATGATTATGCAGATGAAAGAGCAAATATCTCTAAAAAGAAAAAGTGACAAAGTACCTATGTTTAAGAATCAGATATTCCTAGGTTAAAAATCAAAGCTTTGCACGTTACTATTTTTTTTTTTTACTTTAACCATTTCACTTAATTTTTCAAACACATATATTTCATCTGTAAAATGTAAATCATTAGTGACTTCTTTGGAAATCAATTATGAATATAAGTGAAAATACTTGCCACAAGATCTGAAATTCCATGGGATATAAACACGATGATGATGATGCTGTCTCGGATGTTGTTAGAAAGTGGGGTCCTCAGTCCAATCTTCATGATTCTCTTTCCAGGTGAAGCGTACATGCGATTAAGCAAACTCCCTGAAGCAGAACATTGGTATATGGAATCATTGAGGTCCAAGACTGACCACATCCCTGCTCATCTTACCTATGGGAAACTGCTAGCTCTTACAGTGAGTAACTACTTTCCTTAGTCTTTAGAAATTGTTTTCTTCCATGTGGATTAGGAAAGATGGTGTTAGAAGTACTGGTTCTGAGCCAGTTACCTCAGGTTATTAGGTTTTAATGATCATAATACTAAGTTATGAATCCTGTACAGAAAGTATGGAAAAATCTGTTATTTCGCCTTTGGGGTTTGGCCTAGATAATATGTAAGATGTCATGATCCTTGATATAACTTAATGGAAAAATAGAAATAGAGAACCCCAAATATGTGATTACATAATGAATTTCCCCTAATAGCAATATTTGCATAAATATTATGTTCTGCAAGCCAATGTTAGTTCCAAATTGGCTATTATTAGAACTAAATCTGATTCTTTCCAATAGCTGACAGCAAATAAAACTTTGTATGTGCTGGAATTCCTTCTAATTGCAATCATTCTGTAAGAGAAGTGGAGCCATCATTTGGCCACCCATTATGTGATAAGGACTCTTGGAGGCCACAGTTCACTAAAAGTGGTTTTGGTATGAAGCATAAGACATTGCTGATATTCTATTGTTGTGAACTACAAAAATGGAAATTTCATATGTTTTAAAGTAATATTAATGTCTTTATTTTACACAATAGGGGATGGCTAAAAAATTTAAGTAAATTTTCTCAGCTGACATAGCTAATAAGTGGTAGAACTAGGCTTCAATCCTAGTCCAAATCTAATATCTGTGTTATTTTAATTATACTACATAAATGAATATTAGAAAAACATACAGCAAATAGGAAGGTGATTCCTAAGTGAATCGACAGAAAAGTATCTTACAGTTATTTCAAAATATTTTCCTTTGCATGAAAGATGATAGATTAAACACTTAAAATTATTATGCATTCATTCTAGGATACCACTGACTGCTCTTAAAGAAATCATATATAGGTAGACTAGGTAACCAGAAAACATCCCAAATATCTAGATATGCTTGAAAAACATATATCTAGATATGCTTGAAAAAAATATAACAGATATGCTTTTAGTGTTTAGCTAGATATGCTTGAAAAAAATATATCTAGATATGCTTGAAAAAAATATAACAGATATGCTTTTAGTGTTTAGCTAAACTCAAAAAATAGTAAGAGAGTTAACCAGGAGCTAGAAATGAAGTGGTAACTAAATACTAGAACAGTAAACAGTAGGCTGATCCTGC
>NW_007726816.1:510209-548150 GCF_000696425.1 Galeopterus variegatus | reverse complement strand
CTAACAAATATCTAGATATGCTTGAAAAAAATATAACAGATATGCTTTTAGTGTTTAGCTAAACTCAAAAAATAGTAAGAGAGTTACCCAGGAGCTAGAAATGAAGTGGTAACTAAATACTAGAACAGTAAACAGTAGGCTGATCCTGCAGCTCATTTGCATTTGTTTACTCGTTGTGGAAACCAGTGAGATGGAGCTTTTTGCTTATTTCTTTCATTTTTTCTGGAATAAGAGACAAAGCTTTGAGCCAATGGAAGGCCAGGAATTAGATGCCTAAACAGAGCAGGGAATTTACACCCACAGCGATATGTTTGTGTATTGGTACAAGAAGGCAGCATGAACATTTGCCTGTCTCAGAGTGGGACCTGGATGGAGAATGAAGTCTCTGCTGGGATTTGTCATTATCATCTTCCCTTTACTGAGCTTTGGGTTTTGAAGTTACCTTACCTCCATAATCAAGGAATTCCTAGGCCAAGAAATTAAATAAAAAGCAGTCCACCAAAAAGCCTTGCTGATGAAATTGCTGAAGATATTCTTCAAAAGAACACCAATCTAGGAGGGGTGATGGAGTGAGGGGCAAAAAGAATGGTGGGCAAAAAAGTGGTGGTTGTGTGGGTAAATCAGAATAAGCTTTTAATGAATAAAATATTGAGAAGGAATAATTTCAGGAACAATCAGAATGGAAGGAGAGACTTCATTGGACAAGATATTTAAACTGATTTTTGGAAGTCAGAAAGCAGATGAAAGTATTATAAGTGATTTGTCAGCATAGGGACTGTAGTGGATTCAATTATGTTTTCCTAAAACTCACTAAAGCTTGAATTGTGTCCCCCAACGGGTAATGAGTTGGAACCTATGAATGGATCAGTCAGGTCTGTACCCTGTGTACACAAATGCCAGCCAACAGACACCCACCTCCAAGGCAGGGGGAAGGGAGTTCTTGGTGGTAGAGCAGATGAATAAGAGAGGTCTAGGGCTCAAAAATAGCTTGCACAGTTGGAGGTGGAATGAGGAGGGGATGACAACAGGATTGACTGGAGGTCCTCCCATGGAGCACTCAGGTCTTTACCCCTTCCTTACCTCATGCAGAATACCAGCAACACAGGGTTTATTCCCCTTCCCCCAGCAACCCTGTCCCTTTATACCTTATCTCCCAAGAAACTGTTGAATTCTTATCTAGAGAAACTAAATCACTGTAGGGAAAAGATTTCCATATACACACAAGAGTAAATCCAACCTATAAAGTCCATCTATGACTTAGGAACTTCATATTTTATTAAATATCAATAGGCAGCCAAGGATTGTCAATCATATCAGGAATGCAAAAGATTAGAACTGAAACAAATTATTAGGAGAAGGGACCTGAAGAAACAGAAGAAATATTAAAAAGAATAATAATCCTTAGAGATGATAACATATATAGCATTTTATGAAGCAGGATGCATGGGGGAAAAAACTGAAAAACAAACAAACAAGAAAGAGCTTTTAGAAATTTAAAATATAAGTTTTTTTTTTTCACTTGAAAGCACAGGAGAATAAAGGTGAAGAAATCTTCCTGTATGCAAACAAAAAGATGAGGAAATAAAAAACATATGAAAGAAGTTGTCAATCAATATGGGTTCCAACAGACAAAGCATAGAGGAAGGAGAACCTAACTCAGAATTAAAGGGTGTGAATGCTATTTCTGCCATTTACAGTTTCATGATATGTCTGGTTTAATCACTTAAGGAAAAAATTCTTTTGCCTTACGAAAACCATTTCCATTTGTGCATGATAGAATGATAATTCACACAACTCCACACATGAGAATAGAATTCATTTACCTCTTTCCCCAAGTACTATCTGAAATAATCTTAGGGAATTCAAATGGAAATATTTTAAATTAGATTGATAAATGACCAATATCAAAAAAAAAAAAAAAAACTCTAAAGGTTTCAGATTCAACCCCTTTCTCCCACCCCTCCAATTGAAAGCTTAACTATACATAATTCCTAATGTGCCTCGACCATGACATTGGATATAGAAACCGTGTGTCCTATTTTTTTCCCTTGTGGATTTTCAGGCTGAGTATTTTAAGTTTTCTATATCAAAAATATGATTTTNAAGAGGAATAGAAATGGAATGATGATTTTACCCTTTCTTCAAAACTGACCAAAGGCAAAAATATGTAAAAATGATAGGCAAGTATATTAAACTATAGAGTATGATTTTACATAAGAATTATATTTTTACAAGACAAACTAGAAAAAAAAGTACTTTTATTATCGTCAGTAGGATGATTTATACAGTTCATTTTTTTTCCTTACAAGTTTTTGTATAAGAATTTGTGTAATATTTATAGTATTTAGAAAAGTTCAAAGGGATTTAAGGTTTCCTAGAATGCATGGCACAAAAGAGATCAAATCTTTTTTTATTCCTCTGCCAGAAATGTCCTTTCCCTCTCTCTGCCTGTTCAAATTTTATTTCCTTTGGGAAGTCTTGCCTGACTCTTAAGCAGTTATTTTTTTCTTTCTCTGTACTTCCTAGCACTAGTCTCAGGATCTTCATACGGTAATAGCACTGGCAAATTGAATGACAGAAATAAATCCATGTCTGTCTTTTGATACTAGACATGAGTCAGGTAATAAGTTTTTACTTATCTTTTTATTTTTTCAGTTCATGGAATTTCACTGTCATAACTATCCCTGTACCCTTGTGCATTTTCCTTTTCAAGTTATTTAAGGACTGGGTGTATGACTTTTTAATATCTTTGTTTTCCTAGCTTGATACTCATTCTCTCATTAATCCCTTTATTTTGGTCAACACATGTATTGAGACTTATTACTCCATGCTAGGCATTGCTTTAATCCTCAAAGATTCATGCCTAATAATTGAATGAGAATGGCATGATGATAGAGTGGACACAGAGTAATTTTCCAAAACCCTAGAAGGGGAGGTAGGCAAAAGATGGGTGTGCATCTCTTAAGAGCCTGTGCTTGACAGGTGTTATTTCATAGAATCTTGACAACAGCTCTTAGAGAGAATTATCCGCTCTTTATAAATGAAGAAACTGAGCTTCAAAGATTTAAGGAACGTCCTCAAGAGTCACTTAGCTGTTACACAGTAGAATTGAATACAACTTCAAGGTTTTCTGGATTGAGTATCATTAAGTAATTGCTGAAAACTTCCAAGTATTGAGAAAGAGATAGTCCCACAGATCCAAGAAGCTCAAAGATCCCCAAACAGGTTCAACCCAAAAAGGACCTCCCCAAGACACATTATAGTCAGATTGTCAAAAGTTAAAGATAAAGAATTCTAAATACAGCAAGACAAAAGTGTCAAATCACCTATAAGGGAATCCCACTAGGCTAACAGCAGACTTCTCAGCAGAAACTCTGCAGGCCAGGAGAGAGTGGGATGCCAACCAAGAATACTGTATCCAGGAAAGCTTTCCTTCAGAAATGAAGGAAAAATAGTATACTTCCCAGACAAACAAAAGCTGCAGGAATTCACCACCACAAGAGTGCCCCCTTCAACAAATCCTGAAGGGGGTCCTACATCTGGAATCAAAAGACTGATGTATATCATCATAAATACACAAAGAATGAAAAACACTAGTAGAACAGATTCACTTTGTGTTAAATTTTAAGTGTGGAATTTTCTCGCCTCACCATTCTAATTAAACTGATTAGAGATTCTAAAAGTACATCAGTTCTTCCTTCCTCCCTCCTTTTTACAACTTATTTTTAATATAACCTTTAAATAATTTTTCAGTATCATTGGTTAAATACATTGTTATTACTAGACATGATAGGTCATGACCATAGGACATCAGTTTTAGGCTATTGGCACTTTTAGATCCTATATTATAAGTCCAATACAAATTTTCCAGGCTACCCTGGGAAATAGTTCCACATTAGAGTCACTGTTTAAATATAGTTGGCTCAAGGTGACAGCTCTTTAAATTATATGGAACTTTCATACCAAGGTCATGTCCAGTTAAAATACTAAACACGAGACGAGTTTGAATTGTTTGTTCTGCTACAAATTGTGATTTATTTCTTGTTTGAACTTCGTTACCTAGGGCTAATGCTGTGAATTTAAAATGGGGCATGCATTAAAAAAGAAAGGAAGAAATAACATTTCCATTATTATGGTACATCAGATGATTTTATAGTTGTTTCTAAAGCTGTGTGGGTTCTTTAGTTGCGTGCTCATGCTTTCTTTGATTTTTTTGTTTGTTTGGTCTTTTTTTTTGTTTGTCTTTTCATTTTGTCCTGTTCAATTTATTTAAGCCAAATATTTTGCAGTTTCTGTGAGCCAGTGAAATTAGTATTGACTTAAATTGTAGTAAAAGTTACTTGGCTGTGAGCTTATTTTCCAGATTTAGGTTAGTAGGAGAGAAGGAAGGATATTAGAGACACTGACAGTAATTCTTAATACAGAAAACCTTTATTTTGGCTATTGCATGGAAGCATCGAGCCAGACTTCTGTGTCGAGCCAAAGTTAATTGGGCTACATAAAACTCCAGTTGTGAAAGTTGTTGAGGTTCAACAGAAAAAAACCTGTACCCTGGGCCAAAATTGTGTCTGTGTAGTTTACCTGGAAGTTCAATGCTGAGTGTTTCCAGGGGTCTTTTGTCATTATTATTACTATTTAGAGCTGAAATTTTTTTTTTCTTTTTTCTCTCTTCCAGAGCAAAGTTCTTTCGATTTTGCATGTTTACCAACATTTAGGTTGTTTTGTTTTGTTACAGTTACTGCACAGCCATGTTTAAACTGGATAGAGAGAAGAAAAATAGGTAGTTTTTCCTGTGACTCTGATTGAATGATTTTTATGGATATGTCCAATTCAAGCTGCAAAATTTATTCTATGAAAAGAGAAGGCGTAATATCACATATTATGCTACTGAGATATTGAAGTATAAAAGGAAGTTTAATCAGAGTAATTATTAAGCATTTATATGAACTTGTCTTATTTACATTTTATGATTTAGCATTCTGGAGTTAATACAGTTATCATTGTATTATTTTTACTCTGAAGCATAATGAATCTGGTAGTTCATTTTTTAGGATCCCCACAAAGATATGCATTTTGTTCTCTAGTATCAATCTTAAAATTACCCTACTTGCTATTAGTAAGTGATATAGGAATCCGGATTTCTCCAGAATATCTCAGACTTTCATTGTGCTTTTTTGTATGTCAGTAGAAGTCATCATTCTAGAAAAGATACTTTCTTTTTCCAGATAGTCTCAGGAGCAATAAAGATTAAAATAATCAAATTCTTTAGCATTAAAGGCCACATGAAAACATTTTAGCTGTTTTACATCTACATATATGTGCTTCTTTGTTTGAAAAGAAATGTTAGCTTTTTATTTAGGGGTAAAAAAGATTATATTGCTTTTAAAGTAACTTATATTCTATTGCTGCTGTTTTGTTTCATTTCTGTATTTGGTTTGTACTTATTTAGTACAATATGAATAGCCAGCTGGCTCAAGCCTCATGATCCCCAGTACTCTGATATCCCACGTTACTGGAGGGATGAGATAAAGAAGTGGTATGCCTCTTAAATATAGCTTGGTTTTCTTGGAGTGCTCAGAAAAACGAATCCTTTATCACAACTTACACTGGGCACACATTTGTTGAGCCTGAACTTTGTCACATGCTCTCTAATAAACAGTGATACAAAGACCAACAAGGAATTTCTTTGGCCTCAAGAAAGCCTTGATGTGCTTTTTTATCACAACTTACACTGGGCACACATTTGTTGAGCCTGAACTTTGTCACATGCTCTCTAATTAACAGTGATACAAAGACCAACAAGGAATTTCTTTGGCCTCAAGAAAGCCTTGATGTGCTTTATTTAGAAGAAATGCATAAGAAAAGCTAATCCACCATACTTGTGACTGATGGGAGTGGCTTTTGTTTCAGAAAGGACAGTTATGAAGATACTTTAATCATATTTCTTTAGTCTTTGATTTTTATTATAGGCATGGGATCCCACAGCACTTGGTAGGCATTTTTTTCCCATTTTATAGTTCTTTAATTTGTTAAATAAGCCCCATTGATACACTATGATACTTGACTTTGTCTTTTTCATCTTGTCATTCTTTCTGCTACGTCATGTGGATTGTCCTGTCACAAAATAAGCATGAAAACATTCCAATGTGAGCTAGACTCTGTTTAAATGTATTCTTTATGTTTTCCTACCTTGATAATTTTTTTTGAATAACGTATCAAAAGAAAATCTAAGTGTCTTGTTAAAACAGCATCCTTATCCAAGCCTATGTTTACTCTTAGGGAAAGTGATAGAGACAACACACATTTTAAAAAATAAACATCTATTTTCCCAAGTGGTTGAGCCAACACTTTTACAAAAGGAGATTACTTTTTATTTTTCTTGTAGCATCTGGATGGTGGGTATATATCTCCGTACACACACACAAACACATATAAAGGATTGCACATCTGTACAAAGATGTGAAAGTTTTCATTTTTACAGACTCTGAAATAGATTCAAAACCAGCCCAGGCATGAACATGTCCACAGCCCATAATATTTTTGTTATTTTTCCTTGTATTTATCCATATTACATTTGATGCCTATGAGCCTCAGCATCCTGATGCATGAAGCCTGCAGAGCTTAGATTATATCTTTAGTTTTTATTAAAATTACACTTGCTGCAAACACTGTTAATTCTGGGCTCAGCTTCATTTTTTCCAAGTCCTGAGCTTTTAAAACCATCTGAATTTGTAATTAATTTCATATTTCCCTTGACATAATCCTTATCTGTTGTTTTCCTACCTTACAAGGAATTAAATTGTCACTTATAGAGTGGCTCTTTACCCTGCCTCTTCAGTGGTTATATCAATCACAGTATCTCTAGAGATTAGCTCATAGTCTTTTTCATGCAGTGAAATAAGCATTTTATGTGTATGCTATTCCATTGCCTCTTAGCATGAATTAGATACCCATTTTATAGATGAAGAAACAGGTTCACAAAGGTTAAGTCCAGATCTGGGTCCAAGCCTATTACATTATACTATCTCTTCTTTATTCTACAAGCTACACTATTTAAATTGCTCTCTAGCCTTTTGTTTACTTTATTATGCTAAAACATGCATACACTGTGCCTCCTGTGCATGAATGCCTAACTTCAAAATGCATTTAAATGTATCTTTAAAACAAATCTTCACTCAGCTTTTAGATTTCTTCTAATACAGTGCTGAAGTGGAAAAAGCATTTTCTATGTATATTTTTAAATAAAAAGAATTTGAACATAGCTATTGGTAAAAATAATTTAAGTATCTGTGTATGTGAAATAACAAGAAAATAACAGTGAAGTTTAAAACTGAGTTTGTAATTTTAATATGGTATATATAATTTTCCTAAAATTTTAAAGTTGGAAGGATACATTGTCATATTCCAAACTGAATGGGGTGGAGGTGGGGAGGATGGGAGGGCTGAGTGAAGTGATTTTCACCTTTACCTAGTAAATATTTAAGTGCTAGAACATTGAGTTGGAGCCAGAGCACCTTAGCTTAGTAATTTATTTCTTGTCACACTGGAAAGCACAATTCTTTTAAAATGCCTAAAATTGCAAGACTCTCATTTCTAAAACATAATTCAAGTTCTTTGTCAAAAGTGACATTCTGGAGCATCTACTGTAGTTCGGTGTGCATGATAATAACAGTACTTTAGGTGGAAGACAGCAACATGCAGAAGGATTCATGTATGAATAGGACTCTTTGGTCAGTTTGACATTAGCCATGTGGCACAGAGTTTAAGATGGGTACTGACCGTTATATAAAGCCATGTGTTATAATGTCATATAATGGAGAAATAGGTAGTGTAGTTGTTGGACGTAATGGTCAGTCAGAAATTTTTATCCCTGAAAAATGAAACCTGAAAATATCATCTACTATTATAATTCGTTCTTTTTCTTGTTTCTTGAGATGAATCAGCAATATCCAGAATTTCTGTCTACTTAAAATTTACTGAAATTTACTCACTTTAAGCAGAAAATTACTGATCAGGAGCCTGGGGTGTTATGTTGTAATATTTCTCTGCGTACATCAAAAAGATGACCTCAGCAGAGATATAGGATTAAGTTGAAATCTTTTGCTCTGGCTCCATATGGTTTTCTGAGGGTGTCTACTTTCCTTTTTTTCACTTAGGCTGCACATTTGCTGCAAGTGGTAATTATCTTCTCCACTCCGTTTCCATGTAGGTAGAAGAGAGAGCTTCCTCCATCCTGTCTGTCTCCCTCATCATTTCAACAGCTCTCTGTCTCTCTCTACCTATCTGTATATGCCTATATATAAGGCATTTATTGAGTTTGATATGTTTGTTTTTACTGTAAATACTAGTAAAGCTGACTCAAGTAAGTTACATGGCAAGGATTTCTTTTATGTAAGAATAAAATAGGAATTTCAAATATGGTGAAATTGAAAAGTACCAAGATTTTACTACTGCTGTTATTGCTTAGTTTATGTTAAAACGGTGTTCCCAAAATGTACAAAATACATTCCCAAAATGTATTCCATGGAACATTCGTACATTTAGATGCTCGTTTAAAAAATTCAGTAGTCAGTCTAGTGCAGGAAAAGTATATGTTATTTTTTGGCCCTTGAAAAAGTCAACAAGCAAAATACCTTGAGCATCACAAAAACTGTTGGTATGACCTTTGCTGTCGACCAGTCCACTTTTGCTTTGACTGGACTACTTCTGCCTCTCGATTATCAGGGCTTTGATTGTGCTTTGCTTTGAAGATCATACTGGTAAAGTCATGTGCCATCTCCTGTTATAGTTCTCCAGAAAAGTGGTTCAGAATCTTGATCCCAGTTGTTTAGTTTCCATCGAAGCCTTTGCTCTTGTCTGCAGGTGATCTAGGTGCAGCAGTTTTGGCACCCATTAAGTAGAACGTTTGCTCAACTCCAATTTTTCAGTCAGAATTGTGTAAGCTGAACCAGTTGAGATATCTATGGTGGTGGCTGTTGTTTCTGTTGTTAATCATTGGTCCTCTTCAATTAGAGTATGAACAAGATTAATATTTTCCTCAAAGACTGATGTGGTGGTCTGCTGCTGCAGCCTTTGTGTTCAATGTCATCTTGTCCCTTCTTGAAATGAGTTATCCATTTGTAAACTGCTTATTTCCTTGGGGCATTGTCCTCATAAGCTTTTTGTAAATATCAATGATTTCACTATTCTTTCATCCAAGTTTCACCATAAACTTGATGTTTGTTCTTGCTTCGATTTTAGCAGAGTTCATGTTGCTCTGACAGGAGCTCTTTTTTTTTTTCTTATAACAGCTTTATGGAGATATTTCACATATCATAAAATTAAAATTAAAAAGTATACAATTCAGTGGCTTTCAGTATTTTCACAAAGTATGCAATTATCACCAGTATTTAATCCCAAAGATTTCCTTTTTTTAATTGTTATGAATATTCTTGAGATACAAAGCTGATTGGCACCCCTCGTGCCCATGATGTGAAGGCCAGATTCATACTGGAATTTCATTTGTACCATGTGTCCCCCACCCAATTATCCCCAACCTCCCTCTCCCTCCCCCTTTCCCCCCCACTCCACTTGATCTTCCATAAAATCCAGCAATCCCACTTCTGGGCGTATACCCAGAAGAATGGAAATCATCACGTTGAAGGGATACCTTCACTCCTATATTCATCACAGCTCTGTTTACAATAGCTAAGACATAGAACCTATCTAAATGTCCACTGATGTATGATTGGATAAGGAAACTGTGGTATATATACATGGAATACTACTCTGCCATAAAAAAGAATGAAATACTCCCATTTGCATTAATGTGGATGAGTCTGGAGAAACTTATATTGAGTGAAATAAGCAAAGCACAGGGGGATTAATACTGCATGTACTCACTCATATGTGGTAGCTAAGAGAGAAAGAAGGAAGGAAAGAAAGACTATGGTAGTGCATTGGACTTGCAGAGGGAGAGAACATTCCTTGGGCTACAAAGAGGAGCTCTTTTCAAACTGATGTCTTATCCTTCTTAGTGCCTCAAACTAAATCCTGTTCAGAAATTTTATACCACGTTGGTATGAGTTTATTTTAGTGCCAAAATTTTTTGAAATTCATGGACAGTTTTTTCATAGTACACATTTTCCATGAACTTTTTGAAGACTCCTCATAGGTTATCCATTAAAGGCTCTGAAAGTCTTTTTATGTTTAAAGCCCCATTTAGTATATTTATTTTGAAACAATTTTTTCAACTTGAACTTCCTATCCTGCAAATAAGCTATACCAAATGTACTTCGGGAGATTTGATAATGTAACAAAATGAAAAGGGGCAGGACATAGAGAATATAGAACTTTTAGAAATATGCATAGGTGAAAGAGACCAGTTTTTTTCCTGGTCAACTGGTACACCATTGAGTCGAACCTAGAACACCTGAGCTGTTGCTTGTCTAGTAGTTTACTTAAGTAGTCAGTCAGTATTAAGCATCTAAAACTTTAGTAAAAATGAGTGTAGTTCCTTGCTTTCCTCTGTGATAGGCGGATAGAGAGAGAGTTCCAGGAAATCAAGAAACGGAGGTGCCACCAAGGTTGACATTTTGAAAGAAAAAAAAATTGTTATTCACACTGAGACTAGAATTACCAGAAAATTAGCCATTTGTCTAAATGAATCCAACACAAAAGACAGTTGAACCCAATTGATAACATTCTAATATGATTGAGGGTATATTGTAATATTCAGATTACTTGTAGAACAAAATAACTTTACTTTCATGCTCACTAAACTTCAGCTATAAATTTGAAAGAGTAAATTTACTTTATTAATTTGTGACCAGATGCAAATTATCTTTTAATAATTGTTTTTGATTCCTATAATAGAGATAGCATTTGATTACAATATTTAAAATATTTTTCTGACATACTTATAGTAAATGCTGTTACTTATATCCTACACATAGTAAACATCAGAGGATGCAATTATGACTTTGAGATTTTTACTTTAGCTGGAATGCTCTCACTTTTTACATTTTACAGTTTGAGTCATAACTTTAAAAAAATTTTATCTTATAAATTTGTGTTACAAAATATAGTCTACTCTTGAACAACATGGGTTTGAACTGTGCAGGTCTACTTACACATGGATTTTTTTTCAATAAATACTATACACTTCTGTAAATGTATTTTTTCTTATGATTTTCTTAACATTTTTTCTCTAGCTTTATTGTGAAAATATAAATATACAAAATATGTGTTAATCAACTGTTTATGTTATTGGTAGGGCTTCTGGTCAACAGTAGGCTATTGGTACTTAAGTTTTGGGAGAGTCAAAAGTTATATGCAGATTTTTAACTGCATGTGGTGGGGAGGGGTCAGAGCCCCTAACCTCCACGTTGTTCAAGGGTCAACTGTCTTTCAAACATGAAAAAAAATAAAAAGATAAGATATTATAATGCTAATATGTGTTTTTTAACTTTGATAAAACACAGACTAAAATTTTGTGGCATTTATGTAAGAATTTAGTGCCATTGATTTTTAATAAAATCTTTATTTTAGAAGCATTTTAGATTACAGAATTATTGCAAAGTTAGGACAGAGAGTTCCTGAATGTCCCACACCCACTTTGCCCTACCATTAATACTATACATTGGTAAATTACACTTGTAAAAATTAATGAGCAAATATTGATGCATTATTATTAGCCAAATTCCATATTTTATTCAGATTTTTTGTTTTTGCCTAATATCCTTTTGCTGTACCAGGATCTCATTTAGGAAATCACATTACCCTGAGTAGTCATGTCTCCTTAGGCTCCTGTTGCTGTGACAGTTTCTCAGACTTCATTTTATTTTGATGACTTTGAAAGTTTCGAGGAGTACTAGTCATATATTTTGTAGAATATTCCTCATTTGGTGTCAGTATTTTGTTATGATTAGACTGGGATTTTGGGTTTTGGGGCGAAGACCATAGAGGTAAATTGCCATTCTCATCACATATATCAAGGGTATCTCTTACCAAGATGGCATATCACTGTTTATGTTAACCTTGATGATCCAGCTTGAAGTAGTTTTTGTCAGATTTCTTCATCATAAGGATGCTCTTTGGTTTTGGCTGGCATGTTCCTCATGATTGGTGATGCTGAGCATGTTTTCATATACTTGTTGGCTATTTGTATATCTTCTTTGGAGAAATGTCTATTCAAGTCTTCTGCCCATTTGCAATATACTTATTTGGTTTTTTGTTGTCGAGTTGTAGGAGTTCTTTATGTATTCTGGGTGTTAACCCCTTAGTAGATACATGGGGTTGCAAGTATTTTCTTCCATTCTGTAGGCTGCATTTTCCCTCTGTTGATTGTTTCCTTTGATGTGCAGTTTTTAACATATATGTGGTCCCATTTGTTTATTTTTGCTCTTGTTGCCGATGCTTTTGGTGTCATATCCAAGAAATTATTGCCAAATCCAATGGCATGAAACTTTTTCCCTGTGTTTTCTTCTAGGAGTTTTATAAGTTTAGGTTTCATGTTTAGGTCTTAAATTCATTTCATGTTAACTTTTGTATATGGTATAAGGTAAGGACCTAACTTTGTCTTTGGTATATGGATATCCAGTTTTTCCAACAGTATTTGTTAAAGATGCTGTCCTGTCACCAATCTACAGCCTTGGGACCCTTATCAAAGATCACTTGACCATTGTATTAGTCCATCGCTGTTGCTTATAACAAAATACCTGGAACTGGGTAATTTAAAAGAAAACTAAATTTATTACTCATAGTTTCAGAGTCTGGGAAGTACAAAGTCCAGGGAACACATCTGGTGAAGGCCTTGTTGGTGATGACAGTGACACAGTGGTATCACACGGCAGTATGGCAGAGCAGAGAGAGAGCTAATTCCTCACTCCTTCTCCTTTTAAAGCCCTCAGAACCATGCATGACCACCATTAATCCATCAATGGATTAATCCATTTACTTAGGCATGGTCCTCACAATCTAATCACCTTTTCAAAGTCCCACCTTTCAATTACCATAATAGGATTTTCCACCCTCAATAGTTATAGTGGGGATTAAGCTTCAGTGAGTTTGGGGAGACATTCAGTCTACTGCTTTCATATACATAAGGGCTTATTTCTGGGCTCTGTATTCTGTTCCCTTGGTCTATTTATTTTTATCTCAGTGTCACACTGTTCTGATTACTGTAGCTTTGTAATATGTTTTTAAGTAACAAAGTGTGAAACCTGTATCTTTGTTTTTCATTCTCAAAATTGTTTGGGATATTTGAAGTTCTTTGAGATCCATATGAAATTTTGGATGTTTTATCTATTTCTGCAAAAAAAGAAAAAAATAGTTGCTATTGGGACTTTATAGGAATTGCATTTTCACTCTGTAGGTCACTTTCAGTAGTATGTACAATTTTAACAGTATTAAGTTTTCCAATCCATGAACACAGGAGGTCTTTCACTTATTTGTGTCTATAATTTCTGTCAGCAGCATTTTGTAGTTTTTGTTGTACAAGTCTTTTGCCTTCTTGGTTCATTTTATTAGTATTTTATTCTTTTTGATGTTATTGTAAATACACTTGTTTACATAATTTTCATTTTGGATTATTTAATGTTAGTGTATAGGAACACAGCTGATTTTTGATGTTGATTTTGTATCCTACAACTTTGCTGAATTTGCTTAGTCTAACATTTTTTTCTTCCTGGAATCTTTAGTTTTTTCTATGTATAAGATCATGTCATCTGTGAACAGAGATAGTTTTACTTCTCCATTTCCAAATTAAGTTCCTTTTATTATTGTCATTATTATTAGTATGACTATTATTGTGCTTACTTGGTCTGGCTAGACTTCTGGTACCATGTGGAATAGAAGTGATGAGAGTGGCCATTCTTACCTTGTTCCTTGCCTTAGAGGAAAAACTTTGTTTTTCACCACTGAGTATAATGTTAGCTGTGGGCTTTTCCTATATGGCCTTTATTATGTTGAGATAATTTACTTCTATTCCTAGTTTGATTTTTTTTTTTTTTTTTTTTGGCAAACGGTATTGAATTTTATCAAATGCTTTTTCTGCATCAAGTAAGATGATTTTGTCTTTCATTCTGTTAATGTGATGTATTATTTTGGTTGATTTCTGTAGATTGAAACATCTGTGCATTCCATCAATAAATCCCACTTGGTCATGGTGTATAATACTTTCAAGGTGCTATTGAATTTGGTTTGCTAGTATTTTGTTGAGGATTTTTGCATCGATATTCATCACGGATATTTGTCTAGAATTTTCTTTCCTTGTAGTATCTTTTTCTGGTATTGATATCAGGGTAATGCTGGCCTCATAAAAATCAGTAGTGTAGTCTCTTCTTCCATTTATTGGAAGTGTTTGAGAAGGATTAGTGTTAATTCTTCTTTAAATGCTTGATGGAATTCTCCAGTGAAACCATCTGGTCCTAGATTTTTGTTTGGGGGGGTAGGGGGCAGATGGGCAATTGATTACTGATTCAGTCTGCTTCACAGTTAAAGGTCTCTTCAGATTTTTTAATTTAATTTTTTAATGACTAAGCCTTGGTAGGTTCTGTGTATCTAAGAATTTATTTATTTCTTCTAGGTTATTCAATTTGTTTGTGTATAATTGTTCATAGTCTCTTTTTTATTTCTGTGGCATCAGTTTTGATGCTTCCTTTTTTCTTTCTGATTTTTATTATTTAAATCTTCTTTCTTTGTTCTTAATCTAGCTAAAAGTTTGTCAATTTTATCTTTTCAAAAAAACCATCTCTGATTTTTTTTTTCACTATTGATTTTTTATTCTCTATTTCATTTATTTCTATTATCTTTATTTTCTTCCTTCTGCTAACTTTGTGCTTAGTTTTTGTCTCATTTTTCTGGTTCCTTGAGGGGTAAAGGTAGGTTTTTTATTTGAGATCTTCTATTTTAATGTACACATTTATCACTATAAGTTTTATCTTAGTACTGCTTCTGCTGCATCCTATTATTTCCTACTCTGGTTTTAATTGAGCATTTTATATGATTTTATTTTATCTCTTCTCCTATGGTACCAATTATATTTCTTTAAAAATTTTATACTGGTTGCCCTGGAATTTAGAATATGCTTTTTTTTTTTTTTTTTTTTTTTTCCTTTTTGTCTTTTTTCGTGACCAGCAACGGATCGCAACCCTCAGTATTGCGCCCGTATGGGACTGGGACTGGCAATGGGATCGCAACCCTCAGTGTTGCTCCCACACCTCGCTCAGCCAGTGAGCGGCCGGTCTGTATGTGGGATCCGAACCCTCGGCGGGAGCGCCACCGCGCTCCCAAGCGGTGCACTGTAGCAGTGCGCCACCGGGCCGGCCCCTAGAATATGCATTTTTAAAGTAATCTAAGTACAACTTTAAGTAACATTAAACTGCTTCATGTGTATACAGTTACCATACAATGGAGTATTTCCAATTCCTCCCTCCTGTTACTATAGACATTGCTGTCATTCATTTCACCTATTCATATGCTATAGTTTCCTAATAAATTATTACAATTTTTACTTTTAGCAAACTGTTCTTTTTTTACCTAAGTTAGGAATTTAAAATACCTTATTTACCTTCATTTATTCTTTCCATAACACTCTTTATTTCTTTATGTAGATCCAAGTTTCTAACATATATCATTTTCCTTCCATCTTTTAACATTTCTTACAGGGACATCTACTGGTAATTAATTCCCTTAGTTTTTGTATCTCTTGAAAGTCTATAGTTCTACTTTACTTACAAAGGATACTTTAGAAAAGGATAACTTGGGAAAGTCCTATCTGTTTACATAGCTTCATTTCAAACAGTCCTTCATTTGTGAAATAGTTACTGATTCTTCTAGGCAGCCTGAGCTGTTCTCTCCGAGGGTTCTTACTGCATGTGAATACCTGCATGAGAGTTGAATCCTGATATGTTATTAATTGTTTTCTTAGGCAGTGAGGGTAGGTACCATGTCTGTCCATTACTGTTACTGTCTTGGTGTTCAGCACGTACTTGTTTCATAAATATTTGTTGAATTAGTGCAGGTGAATGACTGAGCTTTCAGTCAGGCACTGACACCTCACTGCCCTTCCCCACTGAGTTAATTCTTCTGTTATTTGTGCTCCTATGAGTGTAGGTACATCACTCTTTATTATTGTTATTTATTTTCATGTCTATCTTGTCTGCTGAATTGAGAGCTAGTCTAAGGTATCAGCTTGGTCTTCATTTTATTATATACTGAAGGAGGGCTTTGTACAGCAATTAGTATTTGTTGAACAAATAAATTATTTCAGTTTTGCATGGTGGAAGGAAAGGGTGAGAAGGAAAAATAAAAATAAAAATAAAAGTTTGAAGGGATAAATTTCAAAGGTGAAAATTTATACAAGTAATTAGAAAGGGGAAAAATGATGCTTTAAGTGGATTAAAGTAAGTAAAAAATATGAAAAATTATTTTTTTGTTTCATTCTGTTGGTTAAAAATGGCAGAGATCCTCAGCATTAAGAGGGGATTGAAGAGTGAATTTAAAGGGTCAAGTAGTTGTATAGCATTTTGGGGTATGAAATGATTCCTTTTTTTCTCAGTAAAAACTGTTATGGTAATTCTATGAACATGGAAATACTGATTATTATTCAAAGATAGGAACACAAAATTAACTATATTTCTCTTTTTATTCCTTGGTAACATAGTGGAGTATGATCTTCTGGCCATCTGTTTTGCTCTGATAACCAAGGAATGGAATCTCAGAAGAGAGTTTCATATAAACCATTCACTTTAGGGGAAATTTGTAGAATTCTATGAAAAGTGGTAGTGATAATAACGAATACTTGTTCCGACAGGTGTGACAGATAACTCTCTGTTCTTTTATTAAGTGTAACATGTAGCAGCCTATAATAATATGTTCTTTTATAGAAGTTACAATATTTATGTATTTTACCTGAAGAATTAGCTTGATATGTAAATTTGATGAGATGGAGAGCAATATAAAGTATTTTTCAGAAAGTGATTAGGTTGCGCTGGCCCGGTGGCGCACTGGATAGTGCGCCGCTTGGGAAGCGCGGCGGCGCTCCCGCCCGAGGGTTCGGATCCCACATACGGACCGGTTCCCGCTCACTGGCTGAGCGAGGCGCGGGAGCAACGCCGAGGGTTGCAATCCCGTTGCCGGTCCCCGGTCCGGTACGGGGGCAACACTGAGGGTTGCGATCCGTTGCCGGACATGGAAAAAGACAAAAAAAAAAAAAAAAGAAAGTGATTAGGTTGAATTTAAGCTAATAAAGATTAAAGAAGAAACAATCTTTACTGTTTCAGGGTTTTGCTATAGTTTGCTGAAGTTCATCTGTGATCTTAGAAAGCATTAACTTTTGCTTAACAATATCATTTACTCTGTAACACTACTTATTGTTACAAATATTAAAATAACTACTAAAAGGTATTTAAGTCTTTATTTGGAAATCTGAGGAATTTTTTTTAATAATGGCATTGTTAATATCCAAATATTTGTGAAATGAGTGGATTAGTTATTATTATTTTAAGCCACCACAATTTGAAGAATGAATATGTACTGTTGTATAAAATGTTTCTTAAAGATAGTTTGATTTTAAGTGGCTCTTCTTTAGGCACATAGCTGCTTCTCAGGCTTTTCTAAATTCATTTCATCTTTAATCCAATTAGTCTAGCAATTCCAAAAACTTCCTTTTCTACTGTTTTTTGTTCGTTTGTTTGTTTTGCTTATTTTTCCGTGTAGAAGCTGCTTGCTGGATATAATCTCTTTTCTGGGTATTTTCTGAACTTTATTTTTCCCTCCATTGCCTATCAAGTACTTTTTATTATTATATTTTTTAAAACAAAATAAATATTAACATGCTCATCTATAGCCATTTACTTTAAGGGAAGACGTGTGTAATCTGACAGATTTGAATAAAATTGTACTTTAGTGTTATGCTTCTGTGAAATAGCAGTTATCTGTGTATTGCAATGTTCAAAGTTATCTATAATTCTACCTTCTTATAATTTTAAGATTGGTAGAGGCTATAATTGTGCAAACTACTTAAACCTGAGCTTGCCAAATAATGTTAACATTTCAAAGAGAAAATGGATCTTTTGGAAAAATACATATTTTGGGGAGGAAATGAGGAATGTCTTCTTAAATTGTCACCTGTGTTTACGTGAGTTTTCCAGTTTGATCAAAAGTGGTACTAAGTTCTTACTGTAACTTCAGTTTCAAGCTTTGGTATTTTCCCTGTTTTCTATTTTCTACAAATTCCCTGAACCCTAGAGGCAAATTTTTCCTACAGTCTTCTAAGACATTCCAGAACAAGAGGCAATTAGATTGATAAGTATTTCAGATCACACAGTTCTTCGTATGGGTGTGTTACAGGAATGCAATTTAGATAAATGAAAAATAATCATATATGTTCATAATTTACCTTTGGGTAGGTGGATTTGTATATAAAAGCTCTAGTAAATAAGAGAAGTAAAATTTTTTTTTCACTGCTCCCAAAGTGTTGCCGTGTTGTGCTTTTAAAATGTATCTTAATGCATTTAATCCTTTTGAGACATAGTGCTGTAGTTGTTGCTATCCCTGTTACACAAAGATCATAACAGCTAACGTTTATTGAGCCTTTACTATATACCATGCACTGTTGTACGAATTTTATGTGTACTGTCTCAGTTACAAACCTCACCAGGAGACAGCATTATTATCCCTGTATGGAACTGGACTTCTGGAGATATTAAATAACTTGCCCAAGTAGCCCAGCGATTCCAGGTATTATCCTTGAGGAGATGATCAAGCTCAGGTATGATTCCAAAGCCCATGTTCTTTCCTCCATACCACTGCTTCTATTTTTATAACATATCTATACTTCTTTTAAAATAGAAATGACAAGGCTGGCCAGTTAGTTGGTAGAGCACAGTGTTGATAACATCATGACCAAGGTCAAGGGATTCCTGTACCAGCCATCTGCCAAAAAAAAAAATAAATAAAAAATAAATGACTTTAAATCTTTAAATGACTTAATAATTTAATACCTTAGATTTTCCTTAGATTTTAATTTAATACCTTCAGAGCTCCATGTTTGTATTTTTTCATAGCATACCTAATGTGCGCATGCATCTATTATGAGAAGCTGAGCAAGTCAACATGTTCCTTCTAAAGTTTGCTCTGTATTTATGGCTGTGTGCAAGAAATGATGCCAACTTGACTAAGCTGCCATCCTGTATACCTCAACACTGCTTTGGCAAAAAAGCTCTTATGATTGGGAGTGTCAGTTCAGTCCCTCTTGCATTTCACAGATAAACCTGCCAACTCAGGTGTCAAACTATACAATATGATGAAGTCAATTTGGGAGGTTGATGTTTAATGAGTCCTGTGCAGCTTACATCACACATTTTTCCTACCAAGGTTAAGAGGGTCCTAGATGTTGACAGTGATAATTTAGTCCTGAGCCAAACCACTATTAAGAAGTTCAAAGGCAAAGAATTTAACTTTCTATTCTTCACCTCCATGTCACTTCTGGACTCAATTTTTTATTAGTGGCCCACATTTTCTTGTGAAATTACACATGTTTTTTCTTACTGTCAGAAAGAGAGAAAAAGAGAATTTTATTTTGTAATAATGCCAAAACACATTGTTTGCTTCAACTAGAACACTGTACTGCTAGGAGTTGGGAATGATCCAGTCCGGGGATATGCTTGTCATATTTGTTTATACATACAGACTCGTTTTGCTGGTCATGTGCCAGGCTCTGGCCATTTGTGTGCATTTTCTTCTTTCCACCTAGATAAAAGGTTCCTATAATCTTATACACACTACTTCTAGTCACTTCACATTCTAGAATTGAAAGTGAATGAGTATTGCTTACTAAACAATGCTGTTTTCAATAGATCTTTTGTTGTAAGTCACAGAAAATTATTATTCACAGAAAGTAGCTCAAGAATCATGTCTTGCAGAAAGTAAAATTTTGGTTTAGTTGTTAAATAACCTTATCTTGTCTAATAATGTGTTTTGAGTTGGTATCAAATTTTTTTAAGCTGCAGGTCCTTTAAACTGGTGTTAAAATAAGAAAAATTCTTCATTAGACAGACTTTCTTAATTTTCTTCATTTGGATCATGTAAAGAGAAATCTTAAGCCACCTGCACTTGGACTGGCTAGACAGTCCATTTCTTTGATGCTTGGCCAACTTTTCCTCCATCTGTAAGGCAGCTTAATTAGGCCACCTCCTTTTTGAATCCTCCCCTGACTCACTCTGGCAGAATAGATGCCCTAGTCTCTGTTTTCTCCTTATAATGTTGCAATTGATAAGGGCCTACCTCTAGAGTCACAACCATGTTACCCCATATATAAGGGCACGAATTATCTCATTTTATCCTTACCTATCTGGTGCCTCACACAATGCATCTCTCTCTCTCTTTTTTTTATTGAATCATAATTGATTATACATATTTTGGGGATTCAGTGTTGACATATGTTGATCAAATCAATATTACTAGTATGTATATTGTTACAAATTGTACTTATTATTTTTGCCCCTTGTCCAATCTCTCTATCCCCCTTTCCCTCCCCACTCCCACCACTAATAACCCTAGATTTCTTCTCTCCCTCTGAAAGAGTAATTAATGGTTACTCTGTTGATTTGTTGCCTAAATGATCTTTCCAATGCTAGAGGTGTGTTCAGGTCCCCCAATATTACCATAGAGCAAATGCTGCTTCTGTCACTCTGGAATGGGCTTTGTGGAGAGAGACATCCTCTTCTTTTCTTTGGTCTCTGCTGGTGACTCTTCTTGTATCAATGTAGTTCAGTGGCTGCAGGACCATCTGCATGGTGGTTTTGATGTCTGTCCATTTTCGCGGCAGCCAAGGTTATTGTGGTGGCTGTGGTGGGCCACCCACATAGAGGTGATGTTTTTGGCATGCTCCTTGGCACTGGTGGTGTGCCTGGTTGTGGGCGGGGGAGTCTGCTCCCTGGCTCCATGCCCCGGCCCCCAGGCAGGCCTGAGGCACTGGTGGTGTGACTGGGCCAGAACTAATTTTTTTTCCTTTGCTTACTTCTAAAACAGGGAAACTTCCTGTGGGAACAAGTACTTGGGCTGTGTGGTTTAGCTAAATTGCTGCTTTGCTGCTGTTTACCTAGGGAAGGCTTTTTGTGCAGCTCAGGGTTTAATGGTTGACCTTATAGGTACTTCCAGCTCTCCAGAGACCTGGTGCACTTGGGTTGTATAGAAACTCTGATCTGGGCCTGAGTTTTTTCATCAAACTGCACCCCATGCAATTCTGCATTTGTGACCAGTCTCCTCTGAGTGGTCCTGCACTGACTGGGGGGCTGATTGGTTGTCCTAGCTGTGTCCCAGTGTTCTCCTGGTGGGCCTGTCTCCCCCGCCGTCTGTGCTCCAAACACTTCCCATGGGACGGGCCCTCTGGCAATCCCTTGCGATGACTCACCAGCCTCTGAATTGCTTCCCTTTTTCAGATGTTCTGGCTCCTCACTCCTGCATGGGTCCACAGGAACCCTATTAGTGGTCTTGCTGTCCTGGGGGCGACCAAGGCCCTCTTCTCCCCTGCCACCTCCAAGCAACTCCATCCAAAGAGCACAGCTGCAGATTCTGCCGGCTCCTGCTCCACATGCTCAGCAGCTCCAGCTTTAAAGTGGCTGCAGCCTGAAATGCTCCAAGCAGTTTTTTCTTTCTCTCATCGTGGCTTCTCCCCCTTCATGAACTCTATAGTTCTCTCCTCCTCTTCCCCTGAGCTCCAGCAGCCCCAGCTTGGCTGTTGTTACATTTTTATAGTTGCATATTGGTTGATTTGTGGGAGAGAGTGACACTGGGGACCGTCTATTCCACCATCTTAACTGGAGCCTCATGCATCTCTCTCTTAATAGATGATAAGGAGTAGATGGATGGGTGGATGCATGAGTTTGTCCTTAAGCTACTCTACAAAGTTTGACTTTAAATAACATAATGATTCTTGGTACTAAACTTCTGGAACATTCCTATAATCTAATAGCAAACTTCTAGAATATTCCTGTAATAGCACAAACTGTGAAGCCAAATTGTGTCTGTTTGAATCCCAACTCTGCCAAATCAAGCTTCTGTACCTTAAAGATACTTAAAATCTCTGTGCCTCAATTTCTTCTTTTGGAAAACAGGAATTATAGTAGTACCTCAGATATTTTATGAGGATTTAGTGTGGCAATACATGTAAAATGTTTGGAACAGTGCCTGGCACATAGTAAGCCATTCTGTAATGTTTCAGTTCTTATTATATAACCTACAAAGAGAAAGTAGAATTGCAGTGTGCTGTGACAACAGACTAAAAAATGTGTTTTGGTAAGCAGAGGAGATGAAAGAAACTTAATTATGCTTGATAAATTCCCATGGTCTTGTGCTATGAACGTATGTCTTCATGATGCCCTCTTTGTTAGGAGTGTCTTGGGGAACAACACCTCACTGAGGCTGCTAATGGAGCCCAGTGGTTTCATCTGGTGGCACATGGCAGTCTCATAAGAGCCATCATTTAGCTCATCTGAGTCAAGTAGAATTCTCACGAGAGGTAAACAAGAATTAGGGTAATTATAGAATTTTTGTCTAAACAAAAAGAGGGTGCTGTCACAATTGCATTAGAACAATGGGCATAGACCAGAGGAGTTTTGGAAAAACCAGAGTAACTTAGAAGAACAGTATATACTTTCAATATATATGTGGCCTAGTTTGCTCAAGAACCTTTCTAGGATATTCTACCTATAATGGGAATGTTTTCCTTAAAATTGCTTTCAGGAGAAGATAAATGAGTCAATTATTTATCCCAACTGTTTTTAGTTTTATTCATTTGTACAGAAAATGAACTGTGATTGATTTTTTAGGTCTCAGCAACTTTCCAAGTCTCAGAATCAGCTGAGTAGACCTGTGGAGAGGAGCTAATTCCTCTTTCCTATGGTGGACTAGAGAGCAATGGATTGAAAAGAGGATAACATGAATTAAGAAGTCAACTTTACTTTAATTTAAATCTCTAACCACTTTCCCTGATTTTAATTCTGTTTTTCCAACAAAGAATTGTAAGCAGTAGAGTTCAGTTAACCCAGGTTCTTTGATTTACAACTGAAGAAAATGAGACTGATTCAAATTCATGGCAGCCCTGGGCTGTTCACCTTCTGGGTGTCAGATCCAAGCTAGAACTCAGGTTTCTGTTATTGAATCCAGTACTCTCTTCAGTACCCTGGTTAAATCATCAAAGAATTTTGTGTCTAAATAAATTAGGGAACTCTCTATGTCCTTTACTGCTGAAGCTTTCTACAAAAAAAAAAATTAGGGAATGATTTACATCTGGATTCATCCTCTTGAGAAAGCATTTGGATTTGAGAGCCAGTGGCACCCTGCCAGTGACAAATGGAGGCGTTGAGATTGCCTTCCCATTATCCGCTACCTTTTATGGTGTCGAGGGATTTCTTGTTCTCCTTTGTGACCCAGCTGCAAGGCAGCTGTTGTTTGGGCTCCTGCCTTTCCACTCTCACTAACCAGCTTTTCTAACCATCCCCACAGGGTTTAAACTTCTGCAGCACAAGTGTCAACTGTGAGCTCTGTGAGCTCAGGCCGGCCTGCTGGGGCCCAATCGGCATAGCAGCTCTCCACGCGCTTGCTAAACAGTTTGGATGGAGTGATCTGGTGAATGCTTATAGAGCTGAGCATGACAAGCAAGAAGCACTCATTGTACCAGCAGCCCAGCTGCATGGTGGAGTTGTTGTTAATAGCTAAGATTTGAGGGTTTTCTTATTGCTCCAATTACCTCAGTGGAGGTCATATTGACTACTTTATCCATCTAAAGTTGAGTAACCTATTGGAAACATATCTTCATGAACTTTTGGTTCCATCTTATGGAGTACAGAATGCTGATAAAATGTGTGGTTTCTTGTTTTTCTTCTGGAGGGGAGATGTTTCCAATGGAGGCAGTAGTTATGAAGTTGTGGGTATCACTCATGCTTCAAAATTAACTGCGTCATCTATCACTTAGGCAGCAACACTTCTCAAGGAGAGTGTGCATTTAAGAAGTGTGCTCTGAGCATTTGCTTTTCCAAGATATTTTACCTTCTTCATGCATTTTTGACCACCTACTATGTATCTGGCCCTTGCCTAAGTGTTGATTAAACAAGGCTCCTAAAGTGGTTTACAATCAGCAGAGGAGATTACAAATGGGAATTAGAGTGCATGTGGTAAGTGTCACAGCAAAAGTAGAAATAAAGTGTTGTTAGAGCAACCAGGAGGAAAACACTCAGCTTGAAGAGTTCTGGGCAAGTTTTATTTGGCCATGGCCATAGTTCAAAAGTTATTTAAGACTTCTAATCATAGACTTATTTTGGTTATCTTCCCTTCTATGATTTTAACTTAAACTAAGAAGAAAAACCATAGGCATTTGTTTCTATACCCAGTTGTGATTTGTGTTTTGATTCTACATGTTCTTTTTCAAAACGCTCATTGTGTCTCATCTCTCGCTGACACTGTAGCTCCCCTTCTCTTCACAGCCAGACAACAGTCATCTCAAGTTGCTCTATCCATTTTCTTTTCTTTTTTTTTTCATTTTGCTTGTCTTTTTATTTTTAGTTGACCTATTTTTTATTGCAACATAGTTGATTGTATATATGTGTGGGGTACAACATTAAATATCAATGTGTAATATGTGATATTCAAATCAGAATAATTAGTATGTTTATTATTATACAATGTAATTGATTTTCGTGGCCAATTATCAATTCCTCCTTCCCCCCTCCCTCCCCCTCTCCCTTTCCCACCTCTGATAACCTCAGTTCTGTGGTCTTCTTTTGAAACTTCAATGTATTATTGTGATTGTTGTATTTTTCTTTCTTTATTTATTTAATTTTATTTCTTTAGCTCCCACTTATCAGTGAGGACATGCTGTGCCTGTACCTAGCTTATTTCAATTAACATAATTTTCTCTTAAATTCATCCATGTTGCTGCAAATGGCAGTATTTCATTCCTTTTTTTATGGCAAAATAGTATTCCATTGTATAAATATACCACATTTTCCTTATCTAGTTGTCCAAAGATGCACACTTACGTTGGTTCCAACTCTTGGCTATTGTAAATAAAGCTGCAATAAATATGGGTGTACAGGTATCCCTTCAACATGATGATTTCCATTTGGGGGGGAGTATATACCAGCAGTGGGATTGCTGGATCATATGGCAGTTCTATCCTTAGTTGTTTAAAAGCTGCAATAAATATGGGTGTACAGGTATCCCTTCAACATGATGATTTCCATTTGGGGGGAGTATATACCAGCAGTGGGATTGCTGGATCATATGGCAGTTCTATCCTTAGTTGTTTGAGGAACCTCTATACCATTTTGCATAATGGCTGCACCAACTTACATTCCCACTAGCAATGTAGGAGAGTTCCCCTGCATCCTTGCCAGCATTTTTATTCTGTGTTTTTGATAATAACCCATCTAACTGGAGTGAGATCATATGGTTTTGATTTTCATTTCCCATGTCATCTCCAAACAAAAACAATTTTACTTCATCATTTTTAATCTGGATGCCCTTTATTTCTTTCTCTTGCTTGATTGCTTAGGCTAATACTTCCAATATTATGTTAAATAAGAGTAGTAAGAGTGGAAATCCTACCACCCCCAACTTTCATTTCCCAACTGATGTTGAGTGATGTTGAGCATTTTTTCATGTGTCCTTTGGCCATTTATATATATTCCTATGAGAAATGCCTATTCAGCTCCCTTGCCCATATTTAAATTGGGTTATTTGTTTTTTTATTTTTGATTGAGATCCTTATGTATTCTTGATATTAATCCTTTGGCAGATGCATAGTTTGCAAATATTTTCTCCCACTCTATAGGCTGTCTTTTTGCTCTGTTTTTTCTTTTGCCATGCAGCTTTTTAGTGTGATACAATCCCATTTGTTTATTTTTCCTTTTGTTGCCTGTGCTTTTAGGGTCATATTCATAAAGTCTTTGCCCCATCCTACTTCCTGAAATGTTTCCCCTATGTTTTCTTTTAGGTGTTTTAAAGGTTCAGGTCATATATGTAAATCTTAAATCCATTTTGTGTTGATTTTGGGATATGGCAAGTGGTAGAAGTCTAGTTTCATTCTACATATGGATATCCAATTTTCCTAGCACCACTTATTGAAGAGGCAGTCTTTTCCCCAATGTATGTTCTTGATGCCTTTGTCAAAGAGCAGTTGGCTGTAAGTATGTGGGTTGATTTCTGAGTTCTCTGTTTGTTCAATTGGTCTGTGTGGCTGTTTTTATGACAGTAGCATGATGTTTTGATTACTATAGCTTTGTAGTGTAATTTGAAGTCAAGTAGTATTATGCCTCTGGCTTTATTTATTTATTTTTGTTCAGGATTGCTTTGGCTATTTGGAGTCTTCTTTTGCTCCATGTAAATGTTTGAATTTTTTTTTTTTTCTATTTCTGTGAAGAATGTCATTGGTGTTTTATATTTTGATGGGAATTGTATTGAATCTGTAGATAGCTTTGGGTGTAATGGGCAGTTTCACAATGTTGATTCTATCAATCCAAGTGCGTGGAATGTCTTTCTATCTTTTTGTGTTCTCTTTAATTTCTTTCAACAGTGATTTGTAGTTCTTGTTTAGAGATCTTTCACTTTCTTGGTTAACTTCATTTCTAGGTATTTTACTTTTTTGGTGACTATTGTAAATGGGCTAGCTTTATTTCTTTTTCTGTTAGTTCTTTGGAGTATGAAAATGCTACTGATTTTTGCATGTTGATTTTGTATCCTATAACTTTACTGAAATTGTCAAATCTAAGAGGTTTTCTTGGAGAGTCTTTGGCTTTTCTATGTACAGGATCATGTTATCTACAAAGAAAAATAATTTTACTTCATCTTTTCTAATCTGGATGCCCTTTATTTCTTTCTCTTGCCTGATTGATTAGGCTAATACTTCCAATACTATGTTAAATAGGAGTGGTAATAATGGACATCCTACCACACCCAACTTCTACCCACCTCTTCTGGCTTCGTTGCATGTTAAACACACTTTACAGAGGTCACCAGTGATGTCTGTCACTAAATCCAGTGGGTATTTTTCAGCAGTTGATACAACTGACTACTGCTATTTTCTTGAAAAACTGTTTGACCTTGCTGTCACCTTCTTGATCCAGAATCATTAACAAACCACCTCTGGGCATCTCAGATGTCTCAACGGTATGTTAATCTCTACAAATTCTCAGAACTGAGCTCGTCTAACCCTGGTTGTCTTCTGTTATTTACCACCTTCTCTTCAATTTCACAGTCCAGAGACCTAGGGGTCTTTCTCATTAGAAATTTCTCTTCATCACATCCTCTCCCTATCCTATTTATCTTGATATCTCTCATGTCAGTCCACTTGCCTTCACTCCACCATCACTTGTCTGTGTCTCTTCTGTTCCTATTCCACCCTATTATCTTCAGTACCTTCAGAGTGGTATTTAAAAACACCAGAGTGGTATTATGAAACCAGATACCTATGACAATGGGACCCATCTTCCAGGCGTGCTCTTTCCTGCCTTGTCACATGGCTTCACTTCACTCTTTCCCTGTGCCTCATTCCCCTGGGCTTTGCACAGAATGTTTGTGTTCCTGCTACAGATATTTTGCCTTTGCTATGCCTCAACTTAGAATACTTTTGTCTTCCCTTCAATTAGTCAATCATATACATCTTTTGATTTTTAGATCAAGCATCAGTTCCTTTGGAAACTGTCCCTGAGTAATTCGACTAGGTCAAACCAACTTTTATAGGTTAAACTACCATCTTTTGCCTGTGTCATACCCATAACAACTGCAGTTTTGTAAGCTTCACCAGGGCAGAAGTGTCTGTTCTTATTCACCATTTTCATCCTTGTTCTAAACACATCGCTGGGCATATGGTAGAGGCACAATAAATATTAGTCAAATTAAAGGAATTGATGAATAAATGCTAAAATTGTATTGTTTTAATTAAAAGTAGACAAGTATTTTTGGATGGTAATTCGAAGATAAATTATATGCATAATTCTAAAGTTTAAAAATAGCTCATTTTAACATTTAAAATGATTTGCATAATTTTGAAATAAAATTTTAGGATATATTTACCTGTAATTTAATTATAAATGTATCAAACAAAATTTTTTACTTACTTCACCTTAGCTTCCTCAGACATTTTAATGAAATGTCTGAATACAGTTCTCATCAACTGAGATCATGGATGGATAAGAGTTATGATGAGATGTTGGTTTCAACTTGACTTTGAGCTTAGTACATCAAAACAACGCAACATTCTAAGTAATTTGCTCAGGTGGAACTTAAGATGTGGTTGTATCCTATCAAATTAACTACCGCTATTGAAATGTTATTACAGTTTGTGGATGACCCTTTTAAGTTTGAATGGAAAATATACAAGCAAACAGATGCAGAAATGAAATAAAAATTTTAACATAGTAGGAAATCTGAGTAAGCTAAACACCTTCAGTTATGTAATGTTTATGGAAATAGCCATTTTGTTTATACCTAAAATTCTAACTTGTTTACTCAGTGTCAAAGTGGTGTAGAAAACAACAAATTGGAATTTTTAAAATTGTGAGATGTTTTAAAGATAAGTTTAAAAAAGGCAAATGTATTAGTCAGTTTTCTGTAGCTAATCACAGAATATCTGAAACTGGGTAATTTGTAAAGAACTGAAATTTATTTCTTATGGTTTTGGATGCTGTGGGAAGTCCAAGATCCAGGGGACACATCTGGTGAGGGCATTCTTTTTGGTGGGGCTGTGTATAGAGTCCCATGGCAATCCTCAGTATCACATGGTGAGAATGGCAAGCGTTCTTTTATGCACTGAATGGAGTAATCCATTCATGAGAGCGTAGTCCTCACATTCCAATCACCGCTTGAAGACTCCACCTTTCAACACTGCCATAGTCTGATTTCCCACCCTCTTAACAGTTACAATGGGAATCAAACTTCAGTGAGTTTTTTTTGGGGGGAGGGGTGGTATTCAATCCATAGCAGCAAGTTACTTATAATTTGAAATGATTATTTAAAGTGGTCCTGTATGTTTACATTTAATAATGCTTTTTGATATGTTTTTTCCCCAATGAAAACATTATGATTAAATTGTACATAGGGGATTTTTTGCTTTTGTTTTTCCATTTTCATTCCCTTCTTGGCATTCTTGTTCATCTTTTACTTTCTTCTCATGCAGGGTACCAGATTTCTGGTATTATTTCATGCCAGTACTTAGTCTGTGGCCCCCTATCCAGCGAGTATTTCTGAATTGGTCCTCTGTACTCTTGCCCTAGCATCTCAGTCAAACAGAACTCCATTTCTCCACTACACATGCACCTTCCTACCCACCCTTGCTCCCACACAATTTTCTCACTGGAATAAGTGATACCTGCATCCACCCACATATAGCAAGTGAAAGATTGTGGAGTCATCTGCCACTTTTCTTTTTATGTTATATCCACACTTGATCCATCAGCCACTTATCTTCAAAAGAGATCCCAAGTCTAATCTTCCCACCATTTCCACTGCTATCACCCTTGTCTAAGCCATAGAATATTAACAACCTCCAAAGTGATCTCTCTTTTTCCTTCTGTACCCCCTTCCATCAGTTTTCCACTCAAAATCTAGGGGTTGTTTTTTGCTTGTTTGTTTTGTTTTAATTATAAATGAGATCATGTTCTATCTCTCTTTGAAATCCTCCATGGTGTTCCTTCCTCATCAAAAGAAATTCCAATGCAAACTTTGGCAGCACATACACTAAAATTGAAATTATACAGAGAACATGGTCATGGCTCCTGGGCAAGAATAGCATACAAATTTTTGAAGTGTTCCATGTTGCATAGTTCCCAGAAGCTATTTAACTCTTCTCTGGTAACACCAAGGAAATATGAGTCAAAGCAACATGTGGCATCTGATATTGAGACTATGATTTTCACTACCAAAAAAGAAAAAAAAATTCCGAACTTCTTACAGGGCCATTAGACACTACACCATCTAGTTCTTCTTCTCTAACTCCTTTCCTATGATTTTTGGGGGGATTTACTCCATTGCTACCATACTGTTTTTGTTGATAGGCCTTAACACTCAAAACATGCCAGATCTTCATATGGCCTGCTTACTCCCTTTACTTGGGTCCCCTCTCAAATGCTGCTAAAGGCCTTTCATGATCACTTCATCTGCATACCCAACTCACCCCTAGTGGTGTATTGCTCTCTCCCTTTAGCATACATTATTTTTCACCGAAACATTTGAGACTGACACTGTCAGCTGCTTGTGTGTAAACTGTCCATTCTACAACTAGAATGTGAGTGGCATGAGAGCAGGAAGTTTGTCTTGATTACACAGAACTGGGACACAGCCTGTCACATAGCAGGGACTTAATCTATTTCTATGGAGTGAAACATGACATCTCTGAAGATCACTTTCTCTTTCCCTTCCAGCATTTAGTTGTACTGTGTTCTTGACCACTGTCATAGCACTTTTTTTTTAACAGTCTACTGTAGATGCGTGCTTCTGTCCCCATCTGTCTTGAAATATTGAGGAAACAACCCTTTCATTCACCTTTGAAACCCCCAGTAAAATGATCCAATGGTACAATACAGGTGGTGCTATTAAGAAACTGTAATTAGGTCATCAACTGCAATTAACAGCCTACTTATTTCATTTAGCAATGGATCATGGAGATCTTTTGATATAATTTTCTACTAAATCATTTTAACAGATATAGTATTTCATTGAAATGACGTTTGGTTAATCAAGTCCGTGCAGGTGGGCATTAAGTTTGTATAAACAGTACTACAATGAAAGTGAATAGCAACTTCTTTTTATTTACAGGTATTTCCTTAGGACCAATGGCCTAGAAATAGAATCGTTTGGCCAAAGTGTATCTGTGATTTCTTTTTTTGTTATGTGTCAGTCAAATTGCCCCCCAGGAAGATTTTATAATATTTTACTGTATTTTGGAGATGTGTTATATGGTGTTATATGGGCATCTGTTTTTATGAACCTTCAGTAGTATTGAGTTCTAATTTTTTTGGCAATTTGTTGATAGATGAATAGTAACATTAATTTTCATTTTAGGTAAATTGAATATTGAGAAAATTTTAAATGTTTTTATAAAGGTTCTGGCCATTACTTTTTGGTATTTGCAAACTGTTTGTTTCCTTTGCCTGTGGAACATGTCTGGCTTTTAGGCCAGAAGTACAGCTGCATGAGGATGATCCATTTCTTTATCATCTTCAGATGAGATTCAGTCTACTGCAGTCTTTCCTCCCACTTGGTCGGTCATTTAATAACAGCCAGATTTGTGCCCTCCTCTTCTCCAGGGCTTCCCCTAAATCTGGGAGACATTTTGGTGCTCAAAAAGCTGGGAAGAAGGCTGTTCTTGTCATCTTGCTCTGAGCTGACACTTTAACCTTGAAGCCTAATGGCTCTGCAGTGGGATAGGGATGGGTTTCAGGGAAGCTTTGCTCAGGATGGGATTTCTGGTTCTAGGGACCTTGTCCTGGGCATACCAGAGAGCTATTCCTCTCTACTGAGGTCTCTGCACCTGTTGTGGATGTTACCCCTGAATGGTGTGAGATACTCCTTGCTAGAAGAGTCTAGCTGCCTTTGGTGTCATTTGGCATAGTTTTTCAGTGAGCTTAGGTCCTATGACAATATGCTCCAGGTATTATCTTTTAGGCAGCTTCTGCTCCTGTTGTTAGGAAAAGAGGGCACAAAAGACCTGACATTTATGGAAAGCGGGACTTGGTTGACTATTCAGAGAGGAAAAACACTAATATCAGTTAACTACTAAGCCAATTCATTTTTTGGACAGGTAGCCTTACTTTCTGGAAGATGTATTATTCAGTCCCTAAAAAAAAGAAAAAAAGAATGTCATGGTCACATTTTAGGTATCTGATAATTTGATGGGAGCAGTGTTGACCTAAAAAGAAACTGAGACCAAATACAGATGGCAAGGATTTTATTGAGGCGATATGACAGTTGCAACTAGGGAGACACACAGAACAGATAGCCCTGAAAATGTGTTCTCAAGATGGTCAGCAGAGCAACATTTTATAATCACAAGAAGGAGGAAGGATCAAAGGAGAGAGAGAAAGAAAGACAGCCCCAACTAATTATTTCATCAGGCTTTATATTGGTTGTACATGACATATAGATTTGGGATTGTTACTAGGTTATATCCTACATGCAGGGTTCTAGGGTAAGGGTAATAAGTATTCTAGGTTATTTTATGGCTTTCTGGCACCATTTATGGCTGCTTCCAAGTAAAATGGTCTTATGATAACGTGTTCCAGGAAGGTGGACATAATTATTGACTTATCCCAGATCTTCTAAGGCACTATGATTTAGCTGACATGGTCAGAGTAGAATCTTTTGAAAATCAGTAGTATGGAGACAAAATATTTCATCACGAAAGTTACCACTTCCCTTGTCCCTTTACTTTGCCTCTAATTAATGTTAGCTTTGGTTATTAATATGTAATGACTGGGGGAAAGGGGGTTATTAGAATTAAATGGTTTGATGTAAATAATTTTGATTTATAAGAAGTTAAACTGCTAGGTTTTTTTAAAAAATAATTTTTTCTTTAGAAGAGGAAACACTTTTATATCCTGAAGACATTTCACATGTAAATACTGTGATGCTTAAAATAGACTACAAATATTACTCCTTTTAGATATAAATGGTGGTTTTCACAAATTGGTTTGAGACTTTGTTGTTTTTCCTTTCGCATTCATTAAATTTATAATGCATGTTTAAACAACAGTTTACCAAACTATGCATAAGCTTTTGGACCTCTTTTATTGGCTGTTTCTCTTTCTTATTTATTATCAGTGCAGATATACAACTGAATGTGAAATGAAGATGTGATTTGCATTGGTTGTGAAAAATAAAGGACATTCACAGTTGTCAAACATTCCCAGAGTAAACATTAAACATATGGAAATGGCAGCTAGAACACACTGCAGAAGGAGACTCTTCCTACGCCAAACTTAAAGCAGCTTCTAAATAAGAAGTGGGGCCCCGGCAAGGAAATCCTCCAGTTTACTGTTCATAGTATTATAATTGTTGCTTACCGATGCTGAAGACACTGGTAGTCCCTGGTTAGGATATAAATATTTGGTTGAAAATGTGGACTAGTTCTGAAGAACTCTTTTTGTAGTCCTTAATTGGCGTAACAGTTTCCAGATGTGAAATGGAGAAATTGCTACTTTGTTCACAGCTCTGTACCTTACTGATAATGTGTGAACATGTGAATAGAAATAACTAAGGAGTAACAATAAGCTATTAAGTTATATAAAGAAAGTGGTGGTAGAGTATTTGACTGGTTATTATATTTACTGAACACTTGGATGGCTATAGAAGAAAAGGTAAAGCCTCATGGGAGTAATCTAATTTACAGGATAAATTAATGTACTAACTACATTTTAGCAAAAATGACTGTATATATACATATATATTTACATTTATATATTTATGTATATTTATGTTCATGTATAGTAGGAAAAAACAGTTTTCTTCTATTATACTGTCCAAACAGGACACTTTTGACACAAGATGTGTGGGGGTTTTCCTACACACACCAAGCAATTCTCAAGCAGTCACTAACAGGCTGTCCTACAGTTCAGTTCTGACACTAACCAGAGTTAGTGCACACGGTAAGGGCTCAGTCCCACAAGACTGCTCCCTAATTCAGATGCCAATACATGTTCTAGGTTGCAGGATTACCCACAAATTCTATCCAACTTGGCTACAAATTGGAGGTTGCAACAATCCTTTCTGAGGTTCAATTTTCTAGAGTGCCTCACAGATCCCAGGAAAACACTTTACTTACTATTGCTAATTTATTGCAAAGGATATTTAAAACGATACAGATGTACAGCCAGATAAAAAGATACACAGGGAGAAATTCGGAAGAGTATTGAGCTCAGGAGCTTCCTAGTGGACTTGGGGTACACCACTTTCCTAGCACGTGGATGGAATCTTTTTTACCAGCCCAGAAGCTCCCTGAATCCTGGAGCTCAGGGATTTTTATGGAGACTTCATCATGTATGCATGATCCGTTATTAACTTAATCTCCAGCCCCTCTTCCCTTCCTGGACGATGAGGGATGTGGAGTGCTGAAAATTCCAAGCTTCTGATCATGACAGTCTTTCTGGTGACCAGTCCCCATCCAGCAGCCCACCAAGAGTTGCCTCATTAGAGCAAAAGACAAAGGAAGTTTCACCCAAGAAATTCCAAAGGATTAGGAGCTCTGTCAGGAACCAGGGATACAACTGTATTAGTCTGTTTCTGTTGCCTATAACACAACACATGGAACTGGGTAATTTATATGAAAATGAAATGTACTGCTTACAGTTTCTGAGGCTGGGAAGTCCAAAGTCCAGGGAACACGTCTGGTGAGGGTCTTGGTGTGGTGACAGTGAAAGTAGAGTATTATGTTTTGAAAATGGTGAAGCAGAGAGACTCTTCTTGCTCCCCTTTTAAAGCCCTCAGAAACACGCCCCAGACTACCATTATTAATCCTTTCACTACTGCATGGTCCTATAATCTAATCACCTCTTCAAGGCCCCACCTTTCAATTATCATAATAGGATTTCTCACCCTCTTAACACTGTCACAGTGTGGGTCAAGTTTTCAAGGGACATTCAACCCAAGGCAAAGACCAAAAAACATATATACCTTATTATAAATCACAATATTACAGTTTATATATTTAAATATGTATACACCCCCTCCCCACCACCACCACACACACACACACAAAGACTGTATCCATTGCAACCCTGTAAGATCTTGTTGTTTTCAGGTGTTATGCAGTAAACTAGCAGTTCTGAGCTATAGTATCAAGGCACACTGTGGAGGGGGTTGCTTGGTGTAATAAGTAATTTGTCACTAAAAATAAGTACAAAAGTTTAAGGGTAGTATACTTTTTAAAAATAAAACAATTTATGCTGAAGCCATAATAGTATAATTGCTGCTTGTATTTAATATTCCTCTGTGCTTTTTTAAGTGGGAGTTCCAGGAATGATTGGGGGAGTCTCTGTGTGTGTAAAAACATATATGTATCTATTTTTATGTTTGTATAATTTGTAGTTAGAAAAAGTGTTGATCAGCCACAAGGAGAGATGCTCTTTGCCTTGTACACCCATTCAGCTTGGTGCCTATTTCTGAACTCTGGTAGTAACATCTAGTATAACTAGGAACACAAAATAAGTTAGCTGAATACTGATCCCACACTGTGGAACAGGCTATATGAACTTTACTGAATATTTATCGTACCTTTATGCATATGTTTTATTGATGCCAATCAGAAGTGGAGCTGACCATGCCTAGTACTGATTGGGATGGTGGCTTTTTTTTTTTTTTCTCTGAGTTTAAACAATATTATATTATCTTTGCGTTTACTACTCAGTATAGTCCATTTTTCGAATTGCCAATCAGAAGTGGAGCTGACCATGCCTAGTACTGATTGGGATGGTGGCTTTTTTTTTTTTCTCTGAGTTTAAACAATATTATATTATCTTTGCGTTTACTACTCAGTATAGTCCATTTTTCGAATCACTAAATATGTACAACCATAATACTTATTTACAGAAAATGTTGACATAATCTGAAAGGCACTGAGAAAAATCTGCTGAGAAATGACTTTTTCTTCTCTACTTTCCTAACTGCTATTTTTCTAAAACAGTTATAGCTGAAATAGTAAATTTGATTAAATATATTATTACCTCCTGCATTAGTCCATTATGTTGCTTATAACAAAGTACTTGGAACTGGGTAATTTATAAAGAAAATGAAATTTATTGCTTACTATTTCTGAGGCTGGGAAGTCCAAAGTCCATCTGGTGGAAGCAGAGAGAGAGAAAGACAGAATCTCCTCTTCTTTTAAAGCCCTCAGAACCATGCCCCTGACCACCATTTTTAACGCACTCACTACTGCACAATCCTGAATCCAATCACCTCTTCAAGGCCCCACCTTTCAATTATCATAATAGGATTTCCTACCCTGTTAACAGTCACAGGGGGGCCAAGTTTCTAATACATAAAACTTGGGCGACATTAAGTTCAGGCAGTTTGGGGGGGACATAATTCAATCCACTACACCTCCCAACCACCATGTCTCCTTCCTAAGAGCCAGTAATGTGTGTGCCTGGTTGGCTTATGCATTTAGTTGACTCCTTTTTTATTTTTATTTTTTCAGATTTTATGGGTTTTTATGTTCTTTTTATGTAAATATTATATTTACAACTTATTTCCTTTGAATCAGGATGCAAATAAATTCCAGTAAAATGATCCCAGGTCATTTAATACATTTCTTGCCTCAAACTCTGAATCAGTTATTTCTGGAGGAATCCCTGATTTCTTTTGGTGGAAAGTGGTAGTGAAGACAATGGTCTCAGAATTAAAGGCATTAATTGCTGCTGGGGGTATCTCTGTTTCTAGGCATTTTCAAGATATATGTCTGTGTGTGTAAGTATATCTGTGTATACATCACACAGACACACATATACACATCATAGTAATTTTAGTGGAACAACACCGATATTATTAATAATGTTATGATTATGGAAAGAGTTTAAAGGTGTTCTTAGTTCTTTTTAACCTTAGGATACACTTGTCTCGGTGCGTCTTTGGGTACATCCTTAGATTTTGATATTGTGTCAAAGGGTAACAACTCATGTATTTATCTCCGTAGGCCTGGACCATTTTCTTTTCCCATTAGCAATGTTTGAGAGATTCTGTTTTCCCATAGCTTTTGCCAACAGAATATGCGGCCGAACTTTTGGATTTTTGTCAAATATATAGATGAGAAATGTTATCTGGAATCTACCACTTTTCCACGGACCGCCTCCTTCCCTTTACTGGGTAGTGGTACTTAGAAACCAGGATCTGGGCATTTGATGTACTCATTGCTAAGAGGCATGATGTTTTCTAAAGCTCCCTTAGCAGACACAGCTGGGAAACGTGTGCATATTCACCCATGCAAACACACACACCTATATTTATTTCTGCATCTATTTCTCTGTCTATATGCATTTATCGATTTATTTATTTTTATTGGCTCCCACAAATTAGTGAGATCATGTGGTATTTCTCTTTCTGTGTCTGGCTTATTTCACTTAATATAATTTTCTCTAAGTCCATCCATGGTGCTGCGATTTGTAGTTCATTTTTTTTTATAGCAGAGTAGTATTCCATTGTGTGAATATGCCACATTTTCCTTATCCACTCATTTGATAATGGGCATTTAGGCTGGCAACTCTTGGCTGTAAATAGTGCTGCAATAAACGTGGGAGTACAGGTGTCCCTTCGGCATGATGACTCTTAATTTTAGGTATTCTTCCGAGGATTGTCTTTTCCTCCTTATCATTTGGCACTTGACTAAATAAATAGTGGTCAAAGCAGAAAAATGGGTCTTTGTATGATGGTACAATTACCCCCTTTCCCCCCCCCAGAAAGGATGCACTCATTTTGCCCTAAAAGATCATGGGACTCATTGCCTTTAATTACCTGGTGCACTGAGCAACCCAAAGACCACTGTCTTTTGAGTTCTGTATGTTTTTAGTTGTACGTACAATTGTTTTGCCAATGGACTATACTCAGAGATCTTTGGCATTGTTTCTTCTTTTTTGTTCTTGAAAAAACTTAAGTGAAAGAAAGTTCACAGACCCTTTTTTATCTTTGCATATAGCATTTGTACAGATTCTTTACTGATGATAACTTTCATTTTGCATCTTTTTTATCATCTTCTGCATATTATTTATATATATCATTTTCCAGTGATTATTAAGAGATGACCATGTGTTTTTTTTTTTTTTTTTTAAAAAGATGACCGGTAAGGGGATCTCAACCCTTGGCTTGGTGTTGTCAGCACCACGCTCAGCCAGTGAGCAAACCAGCCATCCCTATATAGGATCCGAACCCGTGGCCTTGGTGTTATCAGCACCGCACTCTACCGAGAGAGCCACCGGC